>NC_056743.1:282149708-282234708 GCF_019279795.1 Protopterus annectens
CTGGAGACCATTTTAGCAAGAGTATAATATTTTTAGACAAGCAGCTTACTCTGACAAAGATATATTAACAACCAAAAAATAAAAAATCCAAGGAAATCCAAATAAAACGACCAGAATGAAAGATCCAACACTGTTTTATTAGTCTCTCTAGCGCCTCGGCTCACGCCTTCAAGGAGCATCACTCTGGCAAAGATGCATGCACCATGCTTCTAAACCTAGCTGGGTCAGAGGCCATTGAAAGAAAGTGTTCATTTGTGTATGCACCAGCAGTATATGAGGGAGAAGGTGAAAACTGTCATATTATTGTACAAGCTGAATCAAGGGAAGACCCCGAGTGTTTGAAGCTCAGATTCAGGGAAATGTGTAACCCCAGACAAATATTACATTAGAGAAGCATTTGTTTTACACAACAGATCAAAAACCAGGGGATACTTTTGCAGCTTATAAAACTGACCTGAGAAACAAATCTAAAATGTGTCAGTTTGGTGACTTAAAAGACGAGTTAATAAAGGACAGGCTTGTGTGTGGTATTAATAGTGCTGCAGTGAGAAAAATTTTGCTTCATGAAGTGATTTAATGCTGAGTAAGGCTACTGAGATATGTCAAATCTATGAAGTTACAGAAAGACTAGTAACTATGCTTGCAAGTGATAAGAGCATGGTTTCAGCAGGCTCTAGAGCAAATGTAGACAGCATGCAAAATGTGGCTAGCAGAAACAGGCCTAAGCACATGGCACCTGCAACCAATGTGGGTTTTCCTGGGAGGTCCTGTAATTTTCCAGCAAGTTCTAATAAAAGGACATGCTCAGTGCACTACAAGGGTGAGTCAGCAAAACCCAAATCCAGTTTTATTGTTAACTGTAGGAATTGCGTTGTCAATCATGAGTTTAAAAGAGAAAAATGCTTAGCATTTGGTCAGCAATGTCACAAGTGTAAATGGAACCACTTTCAGAATTTTGCAAATCAAGTAAACCTCACACAGTTATAAAGAAGGGTCACTCAAAAAAGCAAGTTGATCACATAGAGAGCTGCAATTCTACTTTCTACGTAGATGACATATCAGTCAGTGGTGACTCGTGGCATCGGACTGCAGCCCCACCAGCTGTGTGAAGAAAAAGAAAAGACACAACTCGAAAAATAAAATATTTTTTAAATTAAAAAATCGGTCTAATTTACTACAAAAATTAGTCCAACTGACTCGTAAATTCCCAGAACTCAAACTGCGCATGCTCATTGCTCGGCGAGTTCTGTTTTTTTTTTTTTATTTCATTTTTTCTGAAGCTGCTGCCTGCTGGACTGTCTTAGACTTCTGTAAAGGCAATCCAGACTATGGAGAGTTCTGCATCAGTTTGTGATGCCCAGAAGTCTGTGCAGTAACCACACAGTGAAGTGGAAGGGGGGCGGACTGCCACGTCCGCAGTCACGTACATGATGTGAATGGCAGGATGACTACTGATTGGTACTCGCTCTCTTTCTGAAAAAGAGAGCGAGAAACAATCTGTATTTAGCAGGCAATGCAAGACAGGACAGGTACTTTGAACTTTGATAACTTACTTCTGTAGTTGCTACGGTAAGTGGGTACTAGTGCTGCCTATTGCTAATTTATTTATTTAAATTAATCATCATATGATCTAAATCTCTGTCTGACTTTTTGGGTGCTTTCTTGCAACGGACTTTAGAGGAAAGATAAAGATTCTGCCTGGATTGGATTCCTGAGTCCGGATCTTGACTAGCAGCCAGCCAGCTACTTAAAAAAAAGCCTTTACTCATGACTGTTGGAAATGGTCAGACAGTCTCAAACTCCAATCACTCATTCATTTTTTTTAGGTTAGTGTGTCTCTGAAACTGAATTCAACATTTATTAACTACTGTCAGTGTAGTGCTTAAGTAAAGTACTTGATGGCTCAACAACTTTTCCATAAATTTAAATTATGATAAATAAAATAACTTGCTAGCAAGCAACCATAACAGCTATTGGATCCCTTGAATGTAATGTATTAGAAGAAAAGTGTGGCTTTTTTTAATTGCAAACAGTTAATTTACTTGAAATTGAACCATTCACTTGTGGACCCGGTAAAACAGCAGCAGTTTTTCGTAAACAAGATTTGGAGATTCAGAGCCTCATGTTTGAGTTAAGGTATAGAGAACATTTTTAAATTTTAATTTCACGTGTAGCTAGCTTGTTCTATGTATCATGTTCTATGTGTTTTTGTAAAGGAATGATGGTGACTTGATAAAGAGGCCATGCCATGTTATGTTTGAAATAATGAGTAAACGTAAAGGATTTCTAGTAGTGTTTGTTAGAGGGGTCGCTGGGTAGTACCAAATGTCAGAACAGTAGTTTTGTTTGAAGAGTTGCTGGTAAATTTCTGTTATTAAACCAGTTATATTATGAAGCTTAAAGTCTTTCTGAAGATATTTTTATAGTAATTTAGGTTTAGGGAAATTAGTAGCATTTATTAGAATGATATCATCTGCACAGAGAATGTAGTTGAAATTGGGGATGTCCCAGTGCAAGTCAATAACAAATGACAGCAAAAGGGTTATTTCCCAGATGCTAATTAATTTTGTTTATTAAGAAGAAGGTGTACTGGTGTTTCTTGGGCTCTTTTCAGCAATGGCAGAAGTCACAGGGCAGGGGAAAGAAACATACAATACTTAGAAGTTTAGTAAACAAAAGTGTGTGTGTGTGTGTGTGTGTGTGTGTGTGTGCGTGCGTGCGTGCGTGCGTGTGTGTGTGTGTGTGTGTGTGTGTGTGTGTGTGGCTTTTGTTTCTGTATGCTTTAAATGTAGCTGATGTTTTAGTTCTCCCTGTGTGACAAAGTGGAACATTTAAAATGTCTGAAGTTGAACCAGCCATACTGATAGACTTTCTGCATTCTTCCCCAGTTACAAAACTTCATACTACGTCTCTTTCTTGGCATTTTTCTCATCATTGGTTCCCACATGCAGAGTTGAAAACATTTTGTCATCATTTTTCAGTAGGGTGATGGTTTCTGAGATGTCATTAATCTTGCCCAAGACAGGCACATGAGGATTGTTTTGATACTGATGGCCACTGAATTTAATTATAGAAATCTTTGCTGCTATTCTTCTGCAGGCATCTGCATAATCTGTATTGGCAGCTCTTGTGTCTAATGTTTAAGATATATGTTTTAGCTTGTTTCTTTTGTTATACCACTGTTTTTTTTTTCCATAAATCTAACCAGCTGATCAACACTGAGCTCAGCATTTTACTCTGTTAATGTATCGTCATAAATGGTTACTGAATGGCATATGGAATGTTTAACTGTGCTGTCAGTTGCTCTTGTAAGTTTTTTTTCTCTAGTTTGGGGTGTGTTAAATAGGATCATAGGAGGTTACTAGGTTAATGACCCTGGGGGCCCTTACAAGCCTAGCCAAGAGTTTATCCCCAAAAAGAAACCTCAGTCAGTACTTGTCACCACTGTCAATGTGGGATACTGGTGGTAGTTGGAAAACAAAATGTACATGACTGTTAAGTGACATAAGAGAAATCATTAAAGACTGAAGTTAGAACGTAATGACAGACATTGGAATTTCAGACTTCATATACCCTTCAGAAAATTCATGATAATGCAAACCCTGTTATTCTATCAACTTTCTAAGTTTGTAAGAAGAGCAATATTTAAAAATTGTCCCTATTTTTGGTCCTTTGCCCCACTTTTATATGGTTTTGTCCAGATTTCTTGCTCTAAGAGGTTGAGAGGTATGCTGCAAGATGTTGTTGTGTCATTCGGCTTATCCTAGTTAGGGGTCGCCACAGTGGAACTCCGGTCCGCTAATGTTTGGTAGTACATTTTTACGTGCCGAGTTACCAGCCCTGACGCACAACCTTCAATGAAGGCACGCCCATTCACGCATGTCTCCACAAAGAAGACGCTCTAGCTGAGAATCGAACGCGACAACGTCTTGCTGTGAGGTGACAATGCTACTGCAGCACCACTGCAAGATGTATATTGTTGAATTTGACCTAGGCTAAAATCTGCTCATCATAATTAACCCTAAATAAATGCGCACAAGCCTAAGAGATGTTTTATGCTGGCTAATGCAGCTTGAAATACACAGAAGGTGTAACTGGGCTAGGTAAACATACAGAATGAAACTCTGTGTCCTGTAGTCTACAGTGTGAAAGCATATGTGTGCATTCTAAGTATGTATGGCAATGTGGATTTTATTTTACTCCTTTTACCTTACATATATGTTTGTTATCTCAGTATACTGTATGTATGTTATGTATATATATCTTTATTAGTTGGATCTTTTCTCCCCGGGCCTCACTGAAAAGGGGTTTTATTGCTCGGTCAGATTTTTCCAGTAATCAAATGCAATAAATTCATTTCCATATAGCAGCTACCTACACTATATGTTGTCGCAGCTTACTCATGTCTTGGAGAGGAATACAAATGCTTAACAGACCATGGACAGGGTACATGGCAGAGCTAGGTTGGAATCTTAAAACTGTCCAATGGAAAGGAAGGGCAAACTACAACATGTAGCTGACCATGCTATACTGTAAGTAGGCAATATGAGACAGAGAATAGTTGGAGTTTTTTGAGTCTGCCCATATAGGACAAGTGTTTAAGGCCTAGGATCCTCTTTGTGAGGCTCTCTAGTTTTATGTACCCTATCTTCTGCCTGCTCCTTTTACACTGCCTTCTCACTTCTGCAAGAAACAGTTTCTTCATGAATCATTATTGATGCTTAACCCCATCTGTACTGGTTAGCACTGAATATTAAGCTAGTCCCAGTAATGCTGGCATAACAAGGAATATGTGTCCATTTTAGATGATGTTGGGCCAATTAAGTGATATCATCTTGAAAGTCATCCACAGTATTTGTATGCCAGTGAGGCGAGATTAGGTTGGTTTGGACATGTGCTGAGGAAGGGATACTGGGTATATTGGGAAAAGTATGATAAGGATGAAGCTGTCAGGTAAGAGAAAAAGAGGAAGGCCTAAGATCAGGTTTATGGATATGGTGAGAGAGGACATGCAGGTGGTTGATGTGACAGAGCAAGATGCAGAGGACAGGAAGAAATTAAACTTATACACTGTGGCAACCCCTAATAGGAACAGTCGAAAGAGAAGACTACAAGTACTTATTTGGAACCAGGTGGGGGTCACGTGAATAGTGTTTGCTTGGGAAACTTTTAAATGTCCTTTTTGAGCCTCCATGAAAAAGGAGGGGGGGGGGGAGAAATCCAGTATGACCTGATGTGTTCCAGACCAGACCACAGCTTTTCATCAGGTGCAGAAACAGAGTACAAAGTACTGTTTGCAGCATATCCCAGAGGTACGTTTTCAAACCAACCTGTACACACATGTAACAATCTGTGCTTTGTAGAGTATTTAGCATGTGCCATAGTGACTGAGCACTTATTTCATGTAAATTAGTAAGCATGTCCAGCACTGATCCCACTGCACCATAGCCCCACCCCTTTAGTTGGACACACCCCTTCCCATTGGCCCCACCCATTCACCTGTCTCCTGCAGCCGTCCTTTGATTTGAAGTCACCAGCTGCCACTGATATCAGTAATGGATGAAAAGGTCGATGCACTAAATTTGTTGGCAAAGTACAAAGTGTTTTGTACTGCCCAGATTAATGATAAATCCACTGAGCTCAAAGTGTAATGTTATGTCAGCAGATACATTTGCTAAGGTGAGAAATAGTGAACACCTCAATGTGGCTAGTTGTGCAAAACCTGTTGCTTATCGAGGTGAAGAAATTCAAACCGAAGTTCATCATATAAGCACATATCCTAGTTCCAGTTTTACTGAAGCTATTTTCTCAGAGTATGCTGACGTTTTCAATGACAAGTCGGGCAAGCTTTCAGTTGTGTATTCTATGAACCAGAGGTCAGTGTGGTGATCAGACCAGCAAGAAATGTTCTGATAGCTATGCAGAATAAAGTTAAATCTCAGCTGGATAAAATGTTGCAACAAGGTGTGATTTGTCCAGTTACAGAACCAAATGACTGGGTGTCATCCATGGTAGCAGCCCACAAAAAAGGCTCAGATGAAATCAGAATAAGTATTGCCCCAAGAGATTTGAACAAAGCATTAAAGAGACCACATCATCCAATGCGTACAGTCGAGGAAGCCACAGCCCTAATGTCAAATGCCATTGTTTTTTCTTGTCTTGATTGCAAAAAGTTCATTTTGGCAAGTAATGCTTGATCACACATTCTCATTACTGACTACTTTCAGTACCCCATCTGGCAGATATAGATTCCACAGTATGCCATTTGGAATACATTCTGTAAGTGAAGTCTTTCAGTTTGCAATAGAGCAAATTTTTTTCAGATTATCCTTGTGCCATAATAGTAGATGATTTATTGGTCAGAAGCAATGGTGAAGCAAAGCATGACAGAAATCATAAGAATGTTCTAAGCAGAGCACATTCACTGAACTTAAAGCTTAATCCTCTGAAGTGCAAATTCAGACTACCAGAAGTTACACATGTAGGTCATTTATTTACTAGCACTGGTTTGCAACTGGACCTATCCAAGCAAGCAGACATTCTTCAGATGCCAGTGCCAGATAATGCTCAGGCTCTGCAACATTTTCTTGGCATTGTCAACTATTTAGGAGAGTCTATACCAGACTTTAGTGAGCTGAGAGCAGTTTTGAGAGAGCTGACATGCAAAAATGTTACATGGTCTTGGCTGGAACAGTACCAGAAGGCATTTGAAGACTTTAAGCAGAAAATTGCCACCTCACCTACATTAAGATACTATGGTGTTAATAAACCAGTAACTCTTTCCTGTGATGCTTCAAAATTTTGGTCTAGGAGCAGTTATTCTTCAAGAAGGCAGACCAGTAGCCTATGCATTGAGAACTCTTACCCAAACTTAGATGCAGTATGCTCAAATTGAGAAAGAACTTTTGGCAATAGTATTTGCAAGTTCAAAGTTTCATTATATCTATGGTTGAGCTATTCAGATTGAAACTGATTACCAATCTCTAGGCACAATTTTAAAGAAGCCTATGCATTCAGCTCCACCGAGATTACAAAGAATGATGATCAGATTGCAAAAGTAAAACTTCAAAATGGTCTATATAAAAGGAAAACTTCTTTATCTGGCTGTTACCTTATCCAGATAGCCCAGAAGTACAACAGAACAGTTTGACACAAAGAATTTTGACTTCGATGTCATGGAAGTGTGTAATTTTTCTACCACAAGACTTGATGAGGTAAGACATCATACAAAGATTGATCCAGTTTTGCAAAAGCTCAACCAATACATTAATGTTGGATGGCCGTCACAGCAATCTATTGTACCACCTGAAGTGCAAACTTATTTTCCTTACAGAGATGAAATGTTGAGGGAAGATAGTATTATTTTCAAAGATCCTAAAATTGTTGTTTCTACTTCCTTACAACATGAATATGTCTAGATTTTGCATTGTGGTCACCCAGGTTCCAAATCTACCAAAAGAAGGGTGAGAGAACTAGTAATTTGGCCTTCTCTAGTAAAAGACATTGATAAAGTACTTTCTTCTTGTTCAGTTTGCAATAGTTCTAAACTGCATTTGCAAAAAGAACAACTTCAGCTAAGTCAATTTCCTGAACTACCTTGGTCAACAGTAGCCACTGATGTATTTGAGTTGAACAATCAGCATTACTTAGTGTTGGTAGACTGTTATTCAAACTGATTTGAGATTGATTTACTACCTAATCTCACATCCACTGCTGTTATCACCAAGCTGAATGCCATTTCTCAGTCCACACAAAGTTATTTCTGACAATGGTACCCAATTTACCAGTCAGGTGTTTCAGAAATTTGCAAAAGAATGGGACTTTGTACATGTTACTAGTTGTCCAGAATATCCACAGTCAAATTGACTAGCTGAACATGCAGTACAGAGTGCAAAGCAATTACTTGAGAGGTCAAAGCATGATAATACCGATGTCTTTTTGAATTTACTCAATCTCATATCCCGTGACAATACACTTGGCTCACCTGCTCAGAGACTTCTGTCAAGGCAAACCAGAACAACATTGCCTATTAGTTCCAGTTTGTTGAGGCCTAAAGCTAAGAACAACAGAACAATTCGAGCCCAATTATTCAGAAAGCATTTTTTTCCAGAAGTCCAGTTATGATAAATCAAGCATATTTCTTCATCTATTGAAAGAAGGAGAAACAGTGAGGATACAAACGGTGAAAGGTTTCGACCGGATAGGTCAAGTAATGGGTATATATGCAGAGCCAAGATCCTACTTCATAGAATCTGACGGTGTGGAATACAGGAGAAATTGCAGACATATTCTTCCTATATCAAAATCGATATTGCAGCATTATTCCTACAGGCTCTAGCTCTCAGAGCAATCCAGACAATGTTCCTGTTGCAGAACATGTCTTAACTTCTAATTCCATTCCTGATGATGTTCCTGATGTCCCTAAAGTTGAACATTCAGCAGACAGTTCCAGTTGCTAGACCTAATTCTAATTTCTATGTCACATGATTTGGTTGTATTTCTAGACCTACTGTGAAATACACAGTAACCAGGACATAACTGTCTATATCTATTTAGTTCTGTATAATTGCATTACAAAGAATTATTTGTATTGATTGCATGTCAATTGATGTCGTCAACATTCCATGACATTTCTCAAAAACGGAGGATGTAGAATAACAGGTGTGTTGTACATATAAGAAGCATTTCTAAGATCTGAACGTGCATATCAATAGCAAGCAAGTGCTAACTTCAGTGCCATTTTGAGAGTGCAGCCAGAGACTGAGCATGTATGAGTGTAATAGCTAGTTTGTTTATAAGTTTATCTAAGTTAAAGTTATTAAGCCTCAATTCTGATGTGTTTATGCATGATAAAGCTGCTTGAACAGAACCCACAAAGAATCGTCCATTGTATCCTGACTGGACAAGTGAAAAGTAGAAAGTTTATTTTTTTTAATGCTCTTCACTTCAATTGCTGAGGGGGTGCAGCGCCGGTTCATAATGCCAGCCAGGGAACTGGTTGAATCAACAGAAGTTGTCCCCAGGATTGTAGAATGAACTACTTTAACTACAAAGCATTTCTACAAGCTGTGGTGAAGGAATTGTTACCCTGTGGTGGAGAATGTGCTTGCCTGGGTAAAGAATTGCTGAATGCTAAACAGAAAATAAGGAATTACTTTGATAATGTGATGAATTTAGAAAGATTGCAATTGTTTTTGATAACTCCAGAAGACAAACACTTTTAGCACAATGACTCAGGCAGCAAAAACGGTGGTCACCAAGCTTAGGGAGCCTATAACAAGAAAGATGAAAAGACATACTGCAGAGGTTCTAACATTTTCTGAAAGTCTGTATAAAGCAGAGAAATATGGAAATCAAGAAAAGGTACAAATGGAAATGTTTATGGAAGATTTAAATATGCCAAGACTAGAGGATGATGAGGCTCAATTACTAGCAGTTAAGATAGGAGGAGTTGAGATAAAAGGACTGAGATAGGTTCATAGGTTCATACGTAGGTACTAGGCTATTGGCCCTAGGGCCTATATAAGCCCAGCCAAAAAGGTACCCTGGCTTTCGCCACCCAAGAAAATTATTTTCCTGTGCCCCTGTCGAGCAGAGCCACTGAGGTAATCCCAGGGTGAATTTCCTATTTTCCATCCAATCATCAAGATTTTTCTTGATGAGTGCTAATGAGGAGCTTTGTTTGATATCGATAGGTAGTTTGTTCCAGAGTATGGGAAGTCTCTGGGACAGGAATCTATCCCTCCAGCATGTTCTGTTTATTGTGGTGACAAGGTTTAGGTCCATAGAGCATGTAGCTCGGAGGGATTGGGATTTCTTTAAGTGGAGCATGTCCAACAGCTCTGGGTTTGACATAGCTTTGTATGTTAGGCATAGATTGCCTCTGAGTAGGCGATATGCAACGGACCAAAGCTGGAGTGCTTTGGGACGGTCTGCATAGGGCATCTGTTTCAGGCCGGTAATCCTCTTTGGGAGGTATTTCTGTGGCCTTTCCAGTTGTTGTAGAGGTCTTGTGAGATACATACCAAAAGGAGCATTGTACTCTATAATGGGTCTAACGAGTGACGAGTAGAGGGGAACAATGACTTTTTTTTTTCTGGATGAGAAACCTTTTGTGATGAGGTGTGCCACGTAGAAGGATTTCCTTACTACTGTGGCGATATTATTATCAAAGGAGAGACTACTATCCACCTGTGTCCCAAAGGGGATGACAATGCACTTTTTGGCATTGAGCTTGAGGCCGTGGCTTTGACACCAGGCATCTGTCTCAGTAAGGCCCTTTTGTAGGATGTCCACATCATTAGGAGTTTCTATTATGGCTCCTAGTTTGCAGTCATCTGCAAACTTCATTAGCCAAAGACCTTCTGTGTTAGCCTGTACTTCAGAAAAGTAGATATCAAACAGCAGAGGACCCAGGACTGAACCCTGTGGTACTCCACTTGTCACTGGTCTGAAGTCAGATTTGGAGTCTGCTACTTTTGCAGTGTGGGTTTTGTCAGTGAGCCATTTGGCAACCTATCTTGTGACATAGGGACTTGTACCTAGTTTAGTGAGTTTATCCATAATTCCAGAGTGGGAAATGGTGTCAGAAGTCTTGGTGAGATCTAGTTAGGCTGTGTGAACCACCTTACCCTTATCTACGGCTTTGCTGACTGCTTCAAAGAAGTCTATCAGGTTTAGGAGACATGATCTACCTTTTACAAACCCAAACTGGGTGGGGTCCAGAGTTTGGAGATTACCAATGTCTTTGTTTATAAGTTCCATGATGTTATATTTCATGGCCTTACAGACCAGGATTGTTAGGCTAATGGGGTGGTAGTTCCCAGGGTCAGTGGTGGCTCCCCCTTTGTGGAGTGGGATAACCGTCGCTGTGCTTCATTCAGTGGGCACAAAGCCTGAGGTGAGGCTATGACTGAACATGGTACTTAGGTGGGGTGCTATTTCATTCTGTAGTTCTTGTAGAACGCAGCCTGGGATGTTGTCAGGTCCCATGGCTGCTGTGTTCTTGGCTTTGGAGAGTGTGGTTTTTACCTGTGCAGCTGTGATTACAGGAACATTGCATTCTTCTGGTATAGAGATGAGCCCTTTAGGGGGTGAGCGGGGGAGGGGGGGGGGTAAAGTTAGCACTGAACTTATCTGCCAGGATGTTGGCAATATCAGTTGGTTCTGTATATTTTGTGTCATTGTGCTGTAACTTAGAGCAGATCGGAGTGTTGCCATTGAGATTCCTGACATAGGTTCATAGGTTTATACTAGGCTATCTGCCCTAAGGCATTTATAAGCCTAGCCCAAATTTTTGTGGCTTACGCCACCCCTTATATGAAAAAATACTGTGCCCATTAGTTTGTTGTGCCTCTGTCCAGCAGTGACACAGAGATGATTCCCGGGATAAACCTACGATCTCCCATCCACAGGTCAAGATTTCTCTTGAACAGAGCCAGCGAGGTGCTCTGCCTCACATGGATCGGGATTTTATTCCACAGCATAGGGAGTCTCTGAGTGATAAATCTATCCCTCCAGCACGTCCTATTTATATCCGTGCTAAGGTTTAAGTCGCTTGCTCTAGTGATTTTGGTGGATTTGGATTTTTTGAGGTGGAGCATGTCCATTAATTCCGGGTTGGACATGGCCTTGTATGTCAGGCACATGTCACCTCTGAGCAGACGGTATGCAACTGAATAGAGCTGGAGTTTCTTCAATCTGGCAGCATATGACAGATTTTGGAGTCCCTTTATCCTTTTGGTGAGGAACTTTTGGGCTCTCTCCAATTGCTGCAGATGTCGGGTGAGATACATCCCGAATGCGGCATTGTACTCGATCATTGGTCTGATAAGTGAAGAGTACAGGGGAACAATGACCTCACTAGATCTGGATGTGAATCCCTTCATGATCAGGTGGGCAATGTAGAAGGTCTTTCTAACCACTTTAGCAACGTGAGTGTCAAAAGAAAGGCCACTGTCAACCTGGGTCCCCAGGTCCCTGATAACCTCTTCTGTGCTTAGTGGATTGCCACCTATATGGTAGCTTGGGGTTACCTTGCTTTTCCCAAAGGGTATGACTATACATTTTTTGGCGTTTAACTTCAGGCCATGGCTCTGGCACCAGCTATCTGTTTCCATGAGTCCCTTCTGAAGGATATCCGTGTCCGATGCACTTTCCACTATGGCGCCCAGTTTGCAGTCGTCTGCAAACTTTGTCAGCCAAAGTCCTCCCATGTTGGCCTGTACTTCTGAGAAGTAGATGCCGAACAATAGGGGGCCAAGGACCGAGCCCTGTGGGACACCACCCAAGCCCTGTGGGACACCACTTGTGACCGGCTTGGAGTCTGACATAGCACCAGCAACTCTAACCCTGTGGGTTCTGTCCTTAAGCCAGTTTGCAACCCATCTTGTGACATATGGGTTTACATTTAAGCTGGTAAGTTTTTCTACAATACCCGAGTGGGGTATTGTGTCGAAGGCCTTTGCAAGGTCAAGGTAGGCTGTATGGACTGCCTTTCCCTCATCAATGGCCTTGGTGACTGTTTTGAAGAAGTCGACCAAGTTCAAAAGGCATGATCTGCCCTTGATGAAGCCAAACTGGGTCGGGTCCAATGTCTGCAAGTCCCCTATATCTTTGTTTATGAGCTCCATTATGATCCTCTCCATAGCTTTGCAGACTAGACTTGTTAAGCTTATGGGGCGGTAATTACCAGGGTCCGTAGAGGCACCGCCTTTGTGGAGTGGGACCACAGTTGCCGTACGCCACTCCTTGGGCACGTATCCTGTGGTAAGGCTGAGATTAAACAGCTGCCTTATGTGCGGGTTTAATTCCTCATTTAGCTCATGTAGCACACAGCCGGGGACACCATCCGGTCCCATTGATGCTGTGTTTTTAGCTTTAGAGAGAGCAGCTTTCACCTGCGCATTTGAGATGTCTGGGAGGCTACACTCTGTTGGGATAGTTATCTCTCCTTTGGGGGGGAGAGGGGGGTGAAGTTTGCACTGAACCTGTCTGACATAGATATAGAAACCTCTGTGGTTGTCTTTAGAATCAGTGGTGATTTTGTTTTCGTAACTAGCTTTGGAGTATTTTATGAGGGATCTCAGCTTCTTACTGGGACTGACCAGGGGAGTTCCTCCAATCATGGGATTTTACTCTTTTTTGCAACAGTTTCTTTCTTCTGTTGTAGAGTTTGTTTATGGCAGAGGACCACATCACCAGATTGGCTTCTTTTTTTTTGGAGGATAGCATCTTGGTTCTGTTAGGGATAGCAGGATCCATGCACTTATGTAAGTGCTTATAAAGTGCATTTGTGTATGATTCAGCAGTCGTACCTCTATTGTCCATCTGCATTGGTGTTGTGAAGTTTGCCACTTCTGTCTTAAGAAGCAGGGAGAAATTTTTTATGGTGGTTTCCCTAATGGGGCAGGATGTGGATGTCTAGGGTGATTAGCTTGTGGTCAGATCTGACCAACATGGAATTGACCTCTGGTGTGGAACACCGGTCACCCACATTGGTAATGATGAGGTCTAGGATATTGCTGCCCCTGGTGCGGGTGTGGATAAGTTGATCCAAGATGTTACAATTTATGAATTTCAGAAAATGTTTTGCAAAATGGTGGGGTAGCATACCTCTCAACCTGGAAATCTGGACAAGACCCATGAAAAATAGGTACAAATCTGTACGCTGATTAAAATCTAATTTGCGTACATAATTACATAATCCCTCCCACTCCAATAGAATTGTGGAATACCAACTTTCAAATGCAAGCTGAAGAACAGACAACCAAAATATGGCACCAGAGTCCCCCTGCAGTCATTCCAATGTCCCATTACCTGGCTATTTCACCCCATTTACCATAAACACTAATGCATGCATACAGCTTTACTTCTACAATGATTATTTGGATTTTATTTTTACATTTTACAGCACAACAAGGCACAAATATCAATAGACATCTGGTAAACAAAGCAACACTGTCTCAACAATGAAAACAGACTAGGCATTAAAACTTCTCTGACCTTGAAACTCACATTCATTGAAACAGAACTGAAACTCACACCACATCCAAAGAAAATGCATCTGGCCAGTGATGGATAAAGATTACCTTCGGGCTGTTTTCAAATCATTGGCCTTTTGCATACAAAACAAGAAACGTACACATGTTCTTTTCTTTGATGCACCTTTCTGACTTTATTAAATTATGTTCCTTGTATAATACAGCCCACTTGTTAGACAGAGCACATTTTAAATTTACTGTTTGAACATTTTTCCAGTAGACTGTACTGCAGGCAGTGAAACAAAATGCATGAACCAATAATGACAAAACTGCCCAATTCAGAACATTTCCATCATAAAAGTCTAATTCCACAACCACACTATAAATAGAATGACAGTAGTGTAAGCCTTAGGCATCTTGCACAGTTTCTCAGACTTATTTTCAGTTTTATTTTTTTTTTTTGGGGGGGGGGCAAAAGATCAAAAACCAATGATGCATTTTAAACATTCCTTGTATAATTTTGTAAAGTTGCTAGAATAAAATGTTGTGTTACCACTATGCATTTCACTGGCAAGTTTTGAACCCAGGACCCTATGCACTACAGTCAGAGCAACATACCACTATGCCAAATCAGCAGCTTGCTGAAAAATAGGAAGACTGAAACTTAATGGCTATCATTTAATGAATTAATTTCTCACTTCTCATCATAGCTGTCAACCTCTTAGCACAAAAAACCTGGACAAAACCAATAATGGGGGAATACAAATTCAGTTCTCACGTCTCACCACAGCTCTCAACCTCTTAGCACAACAAACCTGGACAAACAAAGCCAATAATGGGAGAATACAAATTCAGTTCTCACTATAGCTCTCAACTCTTAGCACAAAAAACCTGGGCAAAGCTCACAAGTGGTGGTGGCTAGGGACTTTAGGCTCTTTTTACCCTGTACTCAAGGTATAGGATTTGAGCGTGAGTACCTCTATTCACCAGGTGTAGTTATATCTACACACGCACTCACGCGCACACACACACACACACACACACACACACACACACACACACACACACACACACACACCACACCCTCATTCCGCCTCAGAATAGTCCGATAATGATTCATTCAAATAGTGCTGTAACAGCAACCATTTGTTGCCGTTCCCACTCGCATTTGAGCAGCCAGTCCCAGTTTCCAAGTTCTTCATTCCAGAAATGCGTGGGCTCCTTGAGCTCAATTCCAACAGGCTGGTAGCCCTAAAAGCACAAAAATTAAAAAACAAAAGAAAAAAAAATCAGAAATGAAGGGGTGCCCCTTGGGAATCATTGCACTCTTCATTTGAACCCCAAAACTCGGTAAAAAATGAGTAATTTGGCATGGTTGGGAGGTATGTGGGGTAGTTGAAATCGCCCATTAGGGTGTTGGGTTGTACCATAATATTTTCCAGTGTATCAAGAAATGAGGAGTAGGAATCCTGGGGTATGGTGGGGGATCTGTAGCAAGTTAAAATTTGGATTGCAGTCTTGCCCAGAGTTAGTTGCACTTGGAAAATCTTGGATGCATTATGCTGAGCAACTAGCCTAGAGGTGTAATCCTCTATCCTATTATCCTTAATGAATATGTACATGCCTCCACCTTTAGTGTTTCGTCCAGGTTAGGTGGCCAAAAGGTGTGGTATGAATTATAACCTGGTAATGCAGGGGTGCTCTCTGGAGCCTTGAACCAGGTCTCTGTCACTGTACAGATTTCTATGTTCTCCATTTTAAGGAGTGCCTCGAGTGAATGCATTTTGAGGTTTAGACTACTAGCACTGATTACCATTAGCCTCAGATTTTGCTTGCTTGTACCTGTTACGGTGGTGAATTTGTCATTTGAACCTTGCCTAAAAAAGGCACTATAGGGGTGGCAAAATCCTTAGCCAGTATCCGGAATCCCAAGGATGACAGGTGTAGGCCATCTCTGGCAAAGCATTGTGGTCTGTCAATCATGTCATCCCAGGCAGACAGATACTGGATCCCCATAGAATGACACCAGAAGCTTAGACAATTGTTGAAGTTGATCATTTTGTCCTTGTACTGTGGTATCATTCTGGGTGATGGCAGGATGCTACTCAGGGCTAGGGTCATACTTGCCTGGGCTACAAGATCGCAGAGCTCCTCCACGTCTCTTTCATGTAGTCCAGGGAGGTACATCTCAGGTCATTCACAGCAACATGGACAATGATAGAGTCATATTTGTACTTGTTGTGGAGTAACCTGAGTGCGTGCATTATGTGGCAGATTCTGGCACCTGATAGGCAGCTAACAGTAACTTTCTCCTTGTTTAGCCTGGTGAGTGGAACATCAGTGTGCCTGACTATAGAGTCACCTATGACTGGAGTGTTGGATACGTTGTTATGCCTTATGGGCTGTGGTTGAGTGGCACACTGAGTTTATGGGCTATGTGTTATTTGGGTCATGTTGGGGGGTGGACATTGCTTGCATTTCTGCTTTGGAGGTCTCTGTTGCTTGAACAGATTTTTATTGAGAGCCTCTGTGAATGTAGGTGTGTGTTTTGTGTTTCTATGTGTGTGTTTTGGTGGTGTAAGTTTTGAGGGACTATGTGATGACTGTGGAGTAGTGAAAGTGTTTACCTTCTCCTCTTGACTGTCTAGTCCAGTCTTGGGTTAAGAGAGCTTTGTTTCCAGTTAGTTATATAAGTGCATCTCTCACAGGTTGTAGTGTTGGGTGGCAGGAGGAGAGGGTTGTCTGTGTACATGAGGCAATTGCTGCATTACCCCAAGATGCCCAGATTCATCAAGTAGACAAGAGAAAACACCGGTAGCTGATCCTTAGACATGCCTGGATAGGTGCTTATTTAGTAAGTACTAAAAACTGTTTTTCTCTAGACAAGTGAGGAAGGTTGAGTGCTGTAGTAATTTGTAGCTTATTTAGTGCTTACAATGAGTTCTGAACAAGTGCTGAGCTCAAAGAAACATGATGTGAGTGCTAAAACTAAAAAACTGGCTAGTTCTAAGGGGAAATTTGAAGAGCAGACTTCATGGCACCAGGAATAGCTTAACCCTAGCTAAGTGGCGATGCATAAAGGGTATTTTTTTTTTTTTTTAATATAACAGTAGTAAATGAGCAAACTGATTTAAACCAATTAACCAATAAAAAGCTCAAAACTGAACCCTGTTCTGGCAGTCTTCGATCAGACAAGTTCTAACTGCACTAGGGTGCAGGGGAATCTTCTCCAAAAAAGATGTTCTGGATTAGTGCTCAAGTTATACAAACAAAGTTAGATTCAGCAGGTCTGAATTTAGTCTATGCTACAGCAAACAAGGCATACCAATTTCAGAAAGAAACAGTTCAGATAAGCAGGCACAATACGCCTTTAACCAGAAACTCCCAGCTCAGAAGGGCAGAATCTACCTTCTCCTCCTACAAGAGTGCAGACCACACCTTCTTAATGTAAAATAACTGGTCCAAAGCCCAAGTGCTTAAAGCAGAACTAATATACTTTTAGAATAACAGACACTAAGCCTTCAATCAGCAACTCCCAACTTAAAAGGATGTAAGCTACCTGTCCTGCCACAACAGTGCAGACCACAAACCTTCTTAATGTAAAACAACTGGTATGAAGCCCAAGTGCTTCAACCAAAGGCTTAGAATAACAGTTACAATTTAATCAGATTACTAACAAGCAGTAATAAATGCAGATTTAGAACAAGTATTGAGTCTGACTTTTGGGTCATGAGATGATGGATTGTGACCGATAATTCTTTTTGAAAATAGAGACTTGGTTTAAAGATGCAGACTGAGATTACGGTCTGAAATTGAGATTGAAGACTGATATTGAGATGGAGAATTCAGAATGAAAACTGAAATTAAACATTTACCTGTAATGAGACTGGAGAATAAGAATTGTAATAAGGATTGATTCTAAGGACTGAGATCAGTATTTAATCTAGAAATCACAGCAGAAATATGGGCTGAGCTTGATGTTTACTGACTGAGGTAAAAAGTTAGAGGACTGAGACAAATGACACCCCAAGGAAAAGGACAAAGGCTGAGTACTTAGACTGAGATTGAGTATTCAAAGTAAGATCGAAGATTGGGATTGAGAAGACTGAGAAAAAGAACTGACATTGAAACTAAGGATTAAAAATGAGATTTCATATAAATATAAGGATTAACTGTGAGCTTGAGACCAGAGACTGAGCATAAAACACCAATAAAAAGTCTAATACATATTTTAAAAAAGCTATGGTTGACGGTATTGAATGCCTTTAACAAAGCAAAGAACAAAGTATCAACAATATTGTTATGATTACATTAAGAACATATGTATTTGTTAGGCCAGAGAGCTATGTTACCTTCATGACTGGAATGAAGTTCATATTGGGAGTGCAAACCATATAAGCTACATCCTGCTCCATGATATACACATTTCGCCTCTGCACCTTTTTCCAAGAGATCCATAGTCACATCAGCACTGAGAATATGGGCAGCCATGGTCAACATGTGTGATGCAGGACTAGGTGCTGATTTTACATTGATTTCTTTTGCTCATTTTACTTGAAAAATGCAATTTTATTTAAGGTTTACATAATTTTAATTAAGTGGGTGTAGGCAAAATATAGTGATGATCCAACCTTTAAAGATCCACATTTGAGCATGTAATACTACTCCATTTTTGTCCCTGATTAAATCCTTCCTGAGGGTGTTACTCATAACTCATCTTTTCTCACATGTCCCTGCATTACATTTTACCATGGTAAATGCAAGAAGCCCTTAATGGGAATGCCATAATATAATTTAATCAGTCCACTACTGACTTGAAAAAAAATTTTAAAATATTTTAATTCTGGATAACATATGCACTAATGACATGGATGTCCCTATATCCATAAAACAATGTAAACTAAACATGGTATCCTAAAAGAAAATGACCTTTGGTTAGGCAGTACTGCAGGGAGCACATATCTGAGCCAAACAGCCACATCATGATTCCATGAAAACTTTCTATTGTTGCCATTGTTTGGGATAAGTCCAGGGCCGGCATTAGCATTTTGTGGACCCCCAGCAAGTGCCAAGCTGGGGGCCTCCTGGGCAATTACAGTCTAAATACCACACTGTCACTTCACCAATACACAACATTTTAGTTCATGCTGCAGAGAAAACAGACATACAGACTAAATCGACATGCCTATGTACTGTACTATGTTGGCCCATTTCACTGAGCAACATTGACAGTGACTGGCATTTAGCTGTAGTAATGATACATTACAATAACTCTATGTACATGGCTGGCCTTAGGGGAAATGGTACCCTATTTAATTGGTTCCATTGTGCCTCACTGCCTACTGTTTCACCCCCACATGCAGACATTCTCAAGTGCTCCTCCCATTACCCCCCCCCATCCTAGGCTCCCCACACCATGCATACATTTTTTCATTTCTCACATTTTGCACTACTCTTCAGTGCTTTTAAGAATCTTTGCTGTCTATATGCTCTGCAGTGCATTTTACGTATTTATTTATTTATTTGTTTGTTTAATTATTTACTTGCTTATTTATTTTACAATCTTTTAATCCAATGATGGCTTGAACAAAAATTATGATTAAGGAAAGAAATTCAGTGTTGGTGCTCCACTTTACCTTTCCTTGCATCCTTTTAATACACCTTTCCTAGTCACAACAGCACAGTAATGAGTGTTTAGGAAATGGCTCAATTAAGTCACAGGGTTATGCATGTTGTGAGGTGCATTTTATTGCATTTTCGCAAATTTATGATCCAATGGTGACCTGGACAAAAACCATGAGGAAGAAAAGAATTTCAGTCTTATTTTTTTTATTTTTCTTTCAAGGGAGACATAGGTTATGCCCAAAGCTTAATGTTCTAAGCTGACAGAACAGTAGCTTGCAATAAATTAACAAGACACATTTTTAAAGGCCACATAAATCCTATCTGGGAATAATGCTGCCTCTATACCCCCAAAGAAGACAGCTATTGTTTGTGTATCCCTCGGGTGTTAGATTGGAATGAAAGCAGAGGTTCAAATGGCCACATTCAAGTATTTCAATGGATTCATATCAACTCACCAAAGGTAGTTTTGGCAAACAGAAAAAAACATTGAAAACTGTTTGCAGATACTGACTTCAGTGAACATCTTAAAGAAAGATTTTTTTTTTTGTAGGGAGCAAGCCCTCTCTGTATCGCAATACCCTCCAAAGTTATGGATACAAACTTCATGGTCACTCACAGTAGAGAAAAGGGCAAATTCCACTATCAGCAAATGTAGATTTGATGAAGTTACTTTGATAAAGGTATGTTTGCTGAAACTACCTTCAGTTATCTAACATGCTCCCCATTTCAAGTGACCATTGTAAGACATGTACATGGCATTCCTACATATTTCTGACGCCTATGCCAAAAGGAAGCCACCTGTACATGTGCCTGATGTGCAACTGTAAGGAAAGTAAGAAAAAAAAATCTCCTGATCATAGTAATGTATGCCAAGTTATTGGTCCTAGACAGCACACCACCCCTGCCCAGGCTATAGTATCATTTGCACAATTATGAGGTCTGTGAGAAAAGTAAATTAAATAATGCCTATACTGTTGCCCAACCCAATAAAACCTATAATTACCTCCTGTGCAGACCTCTGAGGCCTGATTGTTAGGAAACTTGAAAATGTAATGATCACACTGTCTACAGCAATCTTCTGTACACACCTCTAAGCAGGGTTGGTTTGAGTACAAGTGTAGCTGAGAGCAAAGGCCACCACTAAGTCCACATCAAAATGTATTTCTACAGTCTTGTGTGCAGGGCCACTAGACCCATAGAAGTTCTAAAGATTTGAATGTTCTGTGATGTACTTTATGCCTTATTTATGAAAGATAATTATTTGTTAACTGCATTTTCTTGTTACCCAGCAGAGTTATATATGAGCTCAGTATTACTGTATGTGCACAAATAAATCTGTGATATTTTTAGCACGCACGCACACACACACACACACACACACACACACACACACACACACACACACACACACAAATATTGTACATTCACCTTCAGGGAAAATGCAGGAATACCAATTCATCTACTGCATGTCTTTAAGGTGCTGAAGGAAGAGTTAATGGACAGAGGTATACAGATTCCACATAGAAAAAAAAACAGCCAAGAACTCAACCAGAACAAAGCACTGCAAAATGGCAATGCTACTCAACATGCCACTGTGGCAATGAGCAGTTTCTTTCAAACCACCAAAGATAGCCAACTATTACATGTAAGGTCTATATATGTGATTGCAAGACAAGAAATTATGGCCAACTTGTTACTCTTAAAACATTGCAAAACTCACACACACCAAGCATAATGGCAGTGTTGATATCTGTGATAGAAAGTGAAAGAAATTTGGCCAAAATGTTATTCTGTACTGCACCCCTCAACACACACACACACACACACACACACACACACACACACACACACACACACACGCACAAGCATAAGCCTTTGCAGTACTAGTTTTACACTGATTTCAATAAATAACATAAAATTGTGCAACACTAGTACTGCCACATCAGATTATTGACTGTTGTTTAGTAGTTGCCAGAATTATTACATGCCTGTCAATGTCACAGATTACTCAGAATCTTTCTGATTTTGACTCATATTTTGCCTGTCCCTCATAAAAATTTTGATGAGCTAGTAAATCATTCAGGACTACAGACAGTTAATAATGCCAAACATTAGAGTTTCATACTTCCTATTATCCAAAATTGCATACTGATGCAAAACGTGTTATTCTATTAACTTTAAAGTGAATTAGAATAATATTTAAAGAAGTCTTCTTGATTTTGAGCATTTATTCTGCCATTATTTTTGGCTTTTCCCAGAACTCTTGAAAAAAGTAATTGAAAGTTAAAGTTTCTGGTGTCTTTCCAATATTTATAAATCTCTAAGAAAGAGAAAACATTCCTGTAGATTACTGCCATCTGTTCTTTAAATCCCAGGTAAGCTCCTAGTTTGGCTGCTCTGGTCTGTTCTTTAAATCCCAGGTAACCTCCTAGTTTGGCTGCTCTGGGCTGCCGATCATTAGAACTTACCTCATTCATGTTAATTCACAGATTGCTGTCTGTATCCTGACAAGGAGGTATCACAACACTCTTTAAGATGAAGCACGTAATTGGAGATTTTCCCTCATTTCCCCAAAAATAAAATAGCTTTTGTGAGGCCCCCACAGAATCAAGGATGATTCTGGAGAGTCCAATGCAGCTGTGGGTAATGCAGGTACCTAAAGTCAGCTATGATGTTAGTTTTCGTTGGGAGAATGCCCACCAGCAGGATTCAACTAAATCAAGGGTGCTGTGTCAGCTGTAAAACATTTAACGAAATTATGAAGCCTCCTACTTCACAAAACACTGTTACTATAACCAAAGATATTTTTTAATTATAAAGAAGTGGAACCAATCCTTAAGATTTGTTATCTTAAGTGTTATTATTAACTACCTGGTTTATTAAATACAAAAGATTGCTGTACTAGCTCTTCTTGGTTTGATAAATGTAACAAAACATCAAAATAAGATAAGCTGCTATGACTGGGAGTCCCCAGGATCAGGATGGCTGCACTGATTGCAGGGTTTGCTGGTGCCAGCTGTGAATAGGGCATAGCTCGTCCCTGACGTGCACTTCATTATTAAAAGAAGAATACTTCATCTTGAATGATACAACAGCATTAACAATACTCTAAATTCTTTTCACATACCATATTTATTCACGGAGATCATCATATTAACTTTCCTATACCAGTTATCTTTATCACAGTTCAACTATCTTTATTGATAATAAAAGAGCAGGCACTTCAGGTTGAGTTAAATTATTGCAGTTGTGTTTTTACTGCCAGTCTTTTTAATCTATTAAATTCAGCAGATGCGTGCAAGGCTGGATTGTTGATGCGATTGTGCAAAGGTTCAATGATTCCCTAAACACTGGAAACTAAGATTAACGTAATTCATAGTAAATCATTTTAACAAATCCCCATCGGTTATTCTGCAAAAGAGAACACTTGACACTCCTGCATTAAAAACAAAATTATTTGACATGGAAAAGTTCTGGATATTAGGTTGAAATGCGATTAGTAATAAAACTACATGAGATTTTTCCTAGTATTTTCTTGTGCCTCCTTTAGATTTCGTTTGGTAAATGGGAAAACAAAGGTACAACTGCACTGGTAACAGACTCCTAATCACAGTTTAGGGTGAGAATAACTTAATGGTCTTAATAGGAGTTGAACTTAGGCCGCTTAGACTATACTGTTATACTCTGTCATCTGAGCAATGGGCACATTTTGCCTAAAATTCTATTTCATAAAACTACAATGATTATATTTATGGATGCCTCAGCTTGTTGCAAGAATGTACTTCATACAACTGCTTATGGTACATGTACAGATTTTTCAGAAACCCATATTGGCACTTTAAAACTTTGTAACTATGAATTTTGCTTTGAAATTATATTATTGCGATGGCACTTTTTTCATGTTTGCCTTTTGCCTTGTTTTATCCTCTGCCATCCCTAAAAGTGTATGCAGTTAGAGCTGGTTCTACACAGTTAGCAAATTTAAAAAAATGAAAACAAGAAATAAGGAATGAGAGTGAGTGAATAAGAGAGACTAAGAATATACTTCTGTATTATGCACAGTTTTCACCAGATGGCAGAGTTGCATGTATCTCAAGGATCCACCCTTCATTTGCATGACTCAAGTAATTTAACTGGAATAAAATTGGATTTCCTGTGTCGCTTCTGTCTGTAACCAAGTGGGATTATCAAGCAGTTGAACACATTAAGGTAAGATGATATATATATAGATATATATAAATATGCATATAAATATATATATTTTCTACACAGAACACTTAACAAAGAACAACTCTTACGTACGTGTTTGTAATGATGTGTTTTGCGTTGTTAAGGACATCAGGAAGCACTTGCTGGCAGAACCATTGCAGAAATGAAGAATGCTTTCCTTTTTAGTACAACAGCTACTTAGCCTGAAATGAGACATGTTGTACACAACAAATCTAGTCCTTTTTCCTATACAGAATGAAAACATTTTCTTAAATTCACATACAGCAGTCTTCTTGTACTTTTTTTAATTGTATCAAGCATTTTCTACACATTTTAACTAATTTCAATCAGACATTTTATGAATGAAAGACAGTCTTCACATAAGAACAAGTATTTTAAGAAGTACAGCCTGTAAAATGGAGGTAAATAGTTCTTATGAAAATTACCATAATGTCATGGAAGCTGGCCTCTTAGAATGCAGACAATCATTTAGAAAAGTGCATTTTAATTCTGACTAGTCAAAGTACATTGCAACATACTTAGTGAGTCAGCTAAACTGGTAATTGCACTAGTAGTGTCATTATGTATGTAAGTTTAATTGCTTATTCCCTTGTCTACCACTTGTTAAACTGCTTCAGCCACCTACCTATTCTCTGGTACTCATCACTCACCCTTAGGGTGTGCCACTCATCTTCAGAATGTTTCCTTCAGACCCCAGTTCTGTAAGAGGCACAGAGACACTGACATTTTGCATTTGGATTGCTGAGTTGAAGTGCTATCTCATTTCATAGGGCTGTATATACTTGCAAATGTATTTTTTGCATTCATTTGTGTAAGGCAGTGGGCAGGCTGACTTTTTAAATGACCATTTACTGCCATGACATAATAGACTACAAATAACATAATAAAAACACATAGTTAAATAATGATTAACAGTGGCATACATTTACATAGCTAAACATGGGTATAACAATGAACTGCGCTGCCATGAAGACACACAGGGTAGGAGAAAAAACATGCTATACAATAACTGTTCATTGCTATTCAAAAATGAGCATGCTGATTGGAAAGCCCAACCAGTGTGCCTGTTGTAAATCAAGTATATATCAATAGAAAAAAGTCCAGCCACTGAAGTATCTTTGAGTGGCCCTCCTTTCTATTGGCTTAAGATGGGGACAGCAAAAAAATCAGTTATGTTCTTCAGAACTAAAGAAACAGAAACATACCTGATTTTCCTTGTATTCCTCCACTGTCCTTCATAAAATTCTGACTTTACAAGCATTGAAAAGGAAAAAAAAAAAGAAAAAGAAAACAGCATCAGAGACTCAAGATCCACTTTTCTTTGTTGCTTTTCCTATACTGCATTGTTGTATTGTGCAAACATGGGAACTCAAGTCCCATATGCATGTGTAGTACATCAGAAGATAAGGAAGAACCTGGATGAAGACTGAAGTGCCTTAAACAATTTCTTTCTTAAATAATGTTACTGTATAAAAGCAATAGTCTACCTCCTGTTTGTGGGTATATCAGAATTTATCCACTCTTGGCTTTGTTTAATCACTCAGGCTATGCCCTCATGATCAAACCCCACCAACAGTGGGTGGCGCAGTGGTGCAGTGGTTAGTGTTGTCAGCTCACAGCAAGAGGATCTGCGGTTCGATTCTCGGCTGGGGTGCTTTTTGAGTGGAATCTGCATGTCCTCCTTGCATTCATGCGGGTTTCCTCCGGGTGCCCTGGTTTCCTCCCTCATTCCAAAGACATGCGTCTGGAGCATTTCTCTCCAAGTCTCCACTGAAAATGGGCTCTGTCCTAGCCAGACTTTCCTGGTAAAAAAAATGTTAAATAAAATAAATATATCCATGCACAGTAGTAGATTATTGCTTAATTAAACATCAAAGTGTACTTTACTTGTGGAACAGATGTAGAGAAATGTCATCTTTAGTGCTCATACTTGCTACCATTTTAAAATAATTCACATTATAGAGAGTCAACAAAAAGTAATAATACAGTCAGATCACATGGTCCCACCTGTGTAATTAGGTAGCTATGCACATGTCAAGCAGTTCTTTCATATACAAGAAGGTATACTGCACACTGTTTAGATTACTTTTATGCTACATTTGCTCTCTGTGTTAGCTTTAAGGTACTGTTTGATACTGGACATCGATGCTTGGCAACATTCAAGTTATCCAGTACAAAATGGTAAGGTAGTACAAATCAATGATGCTTCCACTGCAACTGTTTATATCAGTTATGCTTATACTGAAACTGGTTTACTGTTGGAATGCAGCTTATATGTGGAAACAAAGCAATTTAAACTGAATGCAGATACACAGAAAAATATTATGGTACATTCTGTGACTCAAAGTGGTAACAAATGTGGAGCAGTGGATAAGATTAAGCAGCTTCTTAATAAGACTACAGATAAAAAGTATGGCATGTTCTGTTATGGCTAGTTGTCTAACTCTGCTTGATGAAAGATAGTGGTACTTCTCTTTGGGTGGGTGCAGAATAAATCTGTAGATTTTATACAGAAGTGTTTCCATTCAGAGACATCAGTGGCTGATAATTTAATAGTAACAGGGAGAGCATACTGAATTTTGAAATGGGAATCATTCCTACCTAAAGCACAAAGTCATTAAGGCAAAGTATGAGGCATGCTCAGCTGGCATGTAATGCTGAGCTGGCATAGTGATGTACTGAATACGTACCTCTGGTCTGTGAGCAAAGTTATCCTTGAATGTTTTCCACGTGCGCAGCAAAGAAAGGTACATGCATAATAGTAATTCCTAATAGGAAGTGTATCTTTTAGTGTAACAGAGGCTCAGCGGTTAGGTTTTAAGAAAGTATTACAACAGTAGTTTCAACTCTCTTCCTGCTGAAACTGTAGGGGAAAGACATCATTGAGATTACTGGTCACTGTGTTACCCTACTTACTCTCTGACCCCTGGGATTTCTTGGGACTCATTTCACAGTTCACTGTTTTGTAACTAACTTTTCCATTGCTTAGCCTGTTTTCTGGATAAAGATAGATCATTTTACTGAAGGAAATCATATGCAGAGAGCAGAACTCTCAACTGTATGCATAGTGGAAATATGTTTCCACTTTCAGACTTAACTTACCCTTTTACTCACTATTGCTTTGAATCTCAGTTCACTGTGTTCTAACTAACTTTACTTTTGCCGGGCCTCTTTTCTAGAAAAATACAGATACTTTTACAGAAGGAAATCATAACAGAGATCAGAACTATCAGCTGTATGCAGAGTGAAAGTTGTTGTTCTCTTTCGGCTTTTCCCGGTTAGGGGTCGCCACAGCGGAACTCCAGTCTGCTAATGATTGGCAGTAGATTTTCATGGTGCTGAGATGCCAGCTTGACACCCAACCTTCAACAGAAGGCACTCCCCACACACTAGCTGAGAATCGAACAGGAGAACCTCTTGCTGTGAGGCAACAACGCTACCGCTGCAGAATAATTGTATGCAGAGTGAAAGTACATTCCTATTTTCAAACATGGTTTACCTCTTCAAGTGATATTCCAAATCATCCCTCTGATACACTTGATTTTGAAGCTGCTTAGTACACAGGAAACTAGATCACATGACTAATAGACGGGTTACACCAAAAATTTAAATAAAGAGGACCCACATGTTATGCGTTCCTTTTTCAACATCAAAAATAAATCATTTTTAAGGTAGATTTTTGCAATATATGTATTAATGACTATATAGTTTACACTGTACCTTTGCTAAAATAGTAATCATTTTGTGTCACTTTGTCACCCTCAGTTTTGTAAACTTGTGCTTCCATGCAATATCCCACATTCTTACTTGAGGAAGGAAGTATTATAAGTTCATAGGTAAGTACTAGGCTAGCTGCCTTTGCAGGCCATTTTGAGGTTAGCCAGTCTTCCCTTTTGTGCTTGAATTAACCTGGCCAGCTTTGGTTTTGCAAGCCAAAGAAAAACTCAGGTGTTGTATGAAAAACACAATACCTCCAAAGTAATAAAAAGTCAAGCGTGATCCATCTAAATTAAATACAGTATCTTAGGATTGATAGTTATAATTTATTAAACTCTGTTTGCAGTACTTGAATGAATTAACACTTGTTGTTATAGATGCCTATATTACTTGCTATTCTGTATGTAAATATTATGCTAAGTAGGCACCCATTGTTTGACTAGCTGTGTCTACTTTTTAAAAACCTTTGTCACTGGATTCAACCATAAAGAAGGTTTAGCCACTGTGATAAATGCATATGACAATTTGTATGGAGTACTGGAAACCCTTCATGATCAGGAGTTAATGGGGAATAAACTTCTGGAAATTTTAACAGTCCTCCACCCAAGACACTATGTCTCTTTGGAATCCCCAAACCCCACAATAACCTCAAAGACCCTCTTTACAGACTGGTAGTTGCTAATGGGGGTTCCATTACTAAAATGGTCTCCATTTACCTGAAAATCACAATAAAACCACATGCAGCCAGCACCATATTTTTATTCCTGATATTTTAGTTTTGTAAAGAAAATTAAACCACTGAAGACAAAATTCTAGTTACCATGGATGCTGAAGCCCTTTATACACTGCTGCCTCTCCATTGCTGTATAAAACTGGTGGTAGAAGCACTTACTAGGGGGAAGGGGATACTGTTAGTTGAGCTATAACCTACAACAAAACTTCAGATTTAACAACCAAGTATAAGGCAGATCTCTGGTATTGCAATGGGGGCTACTATAGCTTGCAGCCATCACAAATATAACCCTAGCTAAATGTTAAGAGGAGAACCATCTACAGTTCTCAGATCAAAAGCAAATGTATCTGTTAAATTTGCCTTATTGATGACATATTCATTACTGGGAACATTAGTGAGGAGAATCATCAATAAATTTATGACCAGTTTACAGCAAAAAGATAATTCAGTTTCCTGGCTTGACTATCAGTAAATTGAGGTGAATAGGCCACCTCACTGACAACTTGTACAGAAAACCCACCAGGGTTTATATACTCCCGCATGCCACCAGCATGCGCCTGCCCACTTCCAAATGTAATATTATCGAATCTCAGGGAATGTGGATGGCAAGGGTATCTAAAGAAACAAATGACCTCACTGAGATCACGAATTATCTCAAAAGGGAATTCTTCATGACAGGCTATGAAACAATCATGCTCCACAGCATACCAGAGCAAATCAACATCTTAAAACAAATTGGCAACCAGACCATCCTGGAATCCCCCAACAGACTGTACTATTAATTCAGAAGCCTCTATACAGACCCCAAGAATAAAATTGAAAAACACAGCAGGGTCATCACTTTCGTGCAGGATCACTTGGTGATTAGGAAAATTATGCAGGACAAGCGGATCATTATTGAAAGCAACAGCAAGCAATACAGCAAAACACTAGAACCTGGCTTCAGCTTTGTTTTAAAAAAAGGAACAATTATCTAGGACTACCTTGAAACAAAAGTAGGAACAAGGGAGACAAATGAGAGTAGCACCCTGCAATGTGAATCACAGAATTGCAACTTTGATCCAACACAGGTGAACAATTCCACAGCAAGAAGAGCTCTGACTGTAACACAGAAATGGTTGTATATAGTGATCAATGTTCTATACTGGAAAGACAGAACCAAGTTTTAAGATCTGATTTTCTAGGCACAATATTAACAAAGTGCTGTGGACAAACACAACCTAGAAAAAAATCAGCGCATAATACCTTTTCATTTCACATATTGGATTATGATAAAAAGACAGTTTGATGGAAAGAAAAATGCACTTTTGGAAAAAAATAACTTGAGTGATAAATCCACTTAAAAGCCTGCATTAAGCCAGATCTCAGTACCAGTTGCTTAATTAAAAGTGTCTTAGAACTGAGAAGTGTGAATTACAACCTATTTTGTTCAAGTTGTCACACACTAGTACCACAGGATGAACAACTCAAGTAACAGTCATATCTCCACCAGAGTACCACACACTTCAACTGGATCAAATTACTTCTAAAGCAATTACACCAAGCCCTTCTGCTCAGAAACTTATTTTTACCACATTTGACTTTGTTCTGTATTTACTACACTTTTTTATTTAATCAAAGGATTGAATTCTTTAGTGTTTATTTTGCTTCCTGATTACTTAAATGGTATAGGGATTCCCTCTGCTTGCGTTGCATAATATCTTTTAAAATAAAAATACTTTTAAATAAAAATACTCTCAACCACTATAACCACTTACAGATGTGGTCTAAATTGAAAAAGATCTGAGGAAGCTCACAGATGGTGACTGAAGCACTTTTTATGTTCAGTCCTTATATCAAGTGTTAACTGCTATCTAATGGATGGCCACGATAGGGGAAAATATTTCATGTTCTGTCCATATACTAAAGGTTTAACTTCACATTGATATGATGGCCACACTAGAAAATGCCTGGTGTGTTCTGCTTTGACTGGCCAAACCATGAGCAATTATTTTCTAATGTTCTGATTTTGCAAACAATTTCTAAAATGTTCAAAGCCTGTTCAAATATTGCTGGTGTTTTACACCAAGATGGTAACTGGTGTGTGACAAATAAAAGAGCATGTAAAACAAGAAGAAAGGGACAGCAGTTGTCTATGCTCCTTCTATGCAAATAAGATGATATCTTCCCCACCAAACACAAATCCCTACTCCGTACACCCCCAAGCATCTTGTCCAATTACACTGACTGCCTCCCCTACTCCCCTTGTTGCAGCATTTAAATCTCCAGTTTCTAAGGTAGGATCTGAATAAGTCTATTTTATGATGAAAGTGATCATCACTTTGAGAAATAGATAACCAAGGAATCCTTAACACGGCTGAGCTTTTCATTTATCTTGGATACTTAGAGCATAGGCAGGCTACATCACATTTTAATGAGGAATATTTGGTCACTAGTTTTTGTCACTTTGTAACTGAAGCTTCATTTTGGCATATTCTGCTCTACCTCCTTGTTATTCCTGGAGGGAAACCACTGGTAGCCCTGCCAGGCTTGGACAGTCATAACCAATGATTTCTCATGAAAAGGTGAATGTCATAGTTTGATTATGAGTGTGTATGTGCCCTTTTTAATATTACAGTTGAAGTCATTATCATCACAACAGGTGTATTTTTTATAGACCATCTTGGATAATTTTGATATTTTTATTGAAATTATTATATTAACTAGTTTGTATTAATCATCATATTTGGTTATCAATAGCTCAAATTCCTTCTTTTATATCTAAGTAACCCAGTCCCAAAAGAAGTGTTTCCAGTACAAACCACTGTAAGACACCTCTGCTACCCCCTGTTGGGATAGACAGATAACTTCACACCCAGACTCAGAGCTGGATCCAGCAATAAGTGATCAAGACAATCACCTTGAGCCCACTGACCAAGGGACTGTCACATTTACTTTTTAATTAAAAAAATATTGTGTGTTTTTAAGGGTGTTCTTTAAGAACACCGGTCGCACACACCTGTTGCATTTGTGCATGTCTGTTGCATTTGTGCATGTATCTTTGCACAGACTTCCTGTTCTTCCATTCCGCATATACAGAATGTAAATACAAGAAGACATTCCGTTCTTGTGTTTCCGCTGAATGAATGTAAACAATTTGGTTTCTTCTGCAGCAAGTAAGGTTCTGTTCTTGTGTTGCTTGCAAGGTGTGTGTGTGTGTGTGTGTGTGTGTGTGTGTGTGTGTGTGTGTGTGTGTGTGTGTGTGTGTGTGTGTGTGTGTGTGTGTATATAAAGTGCCCCACTTAGGAATAGCAGGTAGTTAATTTCCTTGGGCTCAAACCCTGTACCTTAGTTAAAGAAAACAAGAGCATAAATCCTATACCCCAACCACTAAGCTGTTAAAAAAACTGAGTTTAAAGAAGTTGAATGTTAGGTGCCTTTTCAAGAAATTGAATGTCAAGTACATTTACAAAGAAGTGTGAGCTCCAAGGGAAGATAAACTTACTGCTGCTTATGCAAAGTCTGTTTACAATGTGCAACTGTTTTGTTTAGCAAATGGTATCACTACTGTGGTAGTCTTCTTTTTTCAGCTTTTCCCTGTTAGGGGTCACCACAGCAGATCACCTGTCTGCTCATGATTGGCAGAGGAGTTTTACAGTGTCGAGTTGCCAGTCTGGCACCCAACCTTCCACAGAAGGCACACACATGCATGCACTCACACCTAGGGCCAATTTAGAGTGTCCAATCCACCTACAGCATGTCTTTGGGATGTGGGAGGAAACCAGAGCACCCGGAGGAAACCCACATGATCACAGGGAGGACATGCAGACTCCGCACAGAAAGCACCCCAGCTGAGGATCGAACCAGAGAGCCTCTTGTTGTGAGGCGGCAACGCTAACCGTTGCACCACCATGACCACCCCGGTATCACTACTGTGGTACAGAATTTAAAAGCAATGTTAGTAGCACAACAGGTAGCACACTTGTTTTTGATGTACTTGTCTGGTTTCCACTCCCACATCATGTACATGGATTGCTAATACTGTGTCATACTTTAAAGAGGGTGTGGTGCTGCAGTCCTGACTATGTCCTGCTTTGGATGAGATGCCAAGTAAGTATGAACTTTTTTTTTTTTTTTTTTTTTTTTTTAACAAGAAAGATCTTTATTAAATTATCACTTATGTTACAGGACATCATCCATTTATATAAATGAAAACAAACCATACTGACATAATCTCATTTGTAAGCATTATACATTGTAAACCATATTGACAATTTTAGCTGCAAACATTATACATCACTTATAATTTACCCAATAATTGTCACTCAAACATTACATAACTCATTTAAATCCTGTCTTCTTTTAAACCTCATTCCTTCCCATATATATTGTTCCCACAATTTACATTTTTATATGTAATTTGCTCCTACTCTTTTCAAATTTTTATCTCTGTTACTATATTTACTATTTTTAGTACAGTTGGTTTAGACTTGAATTTCCATTTTCTAGTAATTGCTTTTTGGCAGCCACTATAATTAGACTCAGCAAGGCCTTACTATGTCTAGACAATTCCGATTCTGTATCATAGCTCAGAAAAATAATTTCCTTAGATACACCAATTTGCTCACCCAGTATCTCTAATAGAGTAATCTGCAGGGACTTTCTAAAGTCTGTCAGCTCATTACACTCCCACAACTATGTTCCCAATTACATCTTCCTTCCCCATCACTCTTCCAACATTTGCTGTCTTCTTCATCTTTTGGCTTTTTCCCGGTAAGGGGTCACCACAGTGAATCACCTGTCCTCTCATGACTGGCAGTGGCGTTTTACTGTGTTGAGTTGCCAGCCCAGTGCCCACCTGATGAAAAAATATCTGGAGTCTACTTGGGGCATAAAATACCAGTGTAAACATTTCCAAGCAAAAATCTTAAATATTCTAGATTTTGCTGCATATTTGGTAGTTGCACATTTACCCCCCCCCCCCCATTGGTTCTTTCTGAATTGATTTTCCAATCTCTCTTCCCAATCCTTTCAAACCTCCTCTGATTGATTCTTATAGTTGTCATGCAATATTTTATACACTGCACTAATTATTCCTTTTTAATAGCAAGTTTTGTTCTAGATTCTACTAAAAACTCTACCAGTTCTGGTCTTTTGTTCAGGACCCACCTATTTCTTTCTCTTTGCCTATACTCTGATATGAGTCCTTGATGGGGAAGGCCATCTCTTTCCTGCAGTCCAAAGAAATACTTGGTGTCATCCCATTATATTACCTTTCCCTTTCTAGTTATTTGCTCCCAATACCTTGGTTCCTTTGTCAGTTTTCTCCAATAAATTCTAGCCTCCACTTGCCTATTGTATGTATCCCCAGTTGCAGTTATCCCTACCAACAGAATCTCCCTTCTCCATTCCTGTGTTGGTTTAGTTCTTAGAATACTTCCTGCTACTTTATGAATATGATATTTTGCATGATTATTGTTATTCTCCTTAAAGATCTGCATGAAAACCCCAGTCTCTCCTTGTTTCTTGAGCTTCCCCCATTTCATCATCATTCCTTTCCACTTTGAATTATAGGTTTCTGCTTGTGCTTTGTATAGGAGTCTTAACTGTGCAGCTGTGAAATACCCCTTCAAATTGGGTGATACCAATCCACCTTGTTCTAGTGGAAGAATCAGCTTATCCCACTTGTCTCTTGCCGTCTTCCTCTCCTAGATAAAATCCTTCCTCTCTTTATTAATTGCTATCCACAATTTCTCCTCTGGTTGATAAAAATATGCCTGACCTGTGTATAAAACTAAAGTGATAACATTTTTAACTGCTTGTATCTTACTATCCATATAACAAAGCTTCCAATTTCTCAGTTTTTGTATTACCTATCCTTAGCTGCCACACTGGAATAATTTTTAATCCATACTCCTAAGTACTTCATTTTATCATGCCCCCATAAATATGGATATTACTGAACCAGCTCCTGTGTGGATACGTAATTTATGGCTATTGCCTTTGTTTTAGCTTCATTAATGTTTTATCTGAAAAAGATCTTAAACTGTCTGAAAATGTTCCACAACACTGAAATGTCCTTTTCTGGTTTTATCAACTATAAAATAATATCATTTGCAAATAGACCAGGCTTTTGACTACCATACCAATTACTTCCTTGAATTTTGAGTCCCTTATGTTCTTTGCCAATGGTTCTAAATATAATGCAAATAATAAAGGGGAATGAGGACACCCTTGCCCGATTCCTCTGCTCAAGCAGAAATTATCAGAGAGGAACCCACCCAATTTAATTTTCACCTTTTATCCCACATAAATCCTCCTAATCAATCTTATAATTTTATCAGGGAAGCAAATGCTTCCATTGCCCTGTTCATAAAGTCCCAGCTTACTTATCAAATGCTTTCTCTGCATTAAGACCATCCAACAACAGTGGTATTTTCTTACATTTTGCTTCCCTCTGGATCATCAATGATCTGTTGATGATGTCAAATGTTTGTCTTCCCTCTGCAAAACCACATTGATCTATATCTATCAATGTTGTCATCACTTTTGCCATTCTTTTAGCCATTATAGACCTAAATACTTTATAATCATGGTTTAGTATTAAAATGTGCCTATATGAAGCTGGATCTGATGCATCGAGTCTATATTAAAATGCCAAAACCTCACTTACATGAATCTGGAAAGGCTGACATATAAACAGCAAACCGCAAGAACACTGAAAGTCCTGAAGTGCGAAATTCAAAATACCAAAGTGCCATAGTTGTCCACACCATGTTTAGTGAGGTAAAACATCAGTAGGAGATTCCCTTATCCGGTATAGCTCCCTAACATAAATGTGCAATAGTTACTGACCTTAGGGTTAGAGTGCAGGTTAAGGTAAGTGCATATATAGTAATACATTCAACCTATACCTTAGGGTTAGAAGTAGGGTTAACTTAAGTGCATATATAGTAATTCAGTTGTGTAGCCAAATAAATACATAAATTACACTTTTCCCATACTTGGGTGTTGTTTGTTTATATTCAGATACATTTGTGTGTAATGCACATTTGATTAGGATATATGGGTAAAGTGTACATATGGGTGAAGTGTGGATTATTTATTTTGTCTGGGTAGGCAGTATGTAGCGGGCGGTGGAGTTGGAAAACTATGGCAATTCGATATTTTGAATTTCGCACTTAAGGACATTCAGTGTTCTTGCGGTTCGTTGTTTATTTGTCGGCCTTTCGGGATTCGTGTAAGTGAGGTTTCGGCATTCTAATATAGACCCGATGGATCATTACTATCTTTAGGTATTACAGCTACCACTGCTTTTTTCCATGATGTTGGTACTTTTCCTCCTTTTAAAATACTGTTAAACAAAATCTTCCATATATTTATCAGTTTTTTCCTCTTAGCTTCCAAACTTGAACAGTAATATCATCTACTCCTGGGAACTTACCTGTGGATTGGTTAGACATCAGCATTTTTATCTCATCTCCTCCTAGCCTACCTGTTAGCAACTGAGCCTGATCTACCTCTAACCTTGGCATATTTAATTATTTGATAAACATTTCCATTTGTACCTTTTTTTGATTTCCATATTTATCTGCTTTATACAGACTGTTATAGAATTTCCAAAATATTTCTAATACCTCTACAGAATCTCTTGTTATCTTCCTGGTTGTAGGCTCTCAAAGCTTGGCGACAGCCCTTTCTACTTACTGTTGCCCGAGTCATATTAAAAGTTTTTGTGCTCTAGAGTTATCAGAAAAACAGTTGCTTAATAGAAATCTTAAACTCTTGCATATTATTGAGGTAATCCCTTATTTTCTGTTTAGCATTCTGCAGTTGCTCCTCTTCTTGTTCTGTGAGATTCTCCGTTCTTCAATACTTTAACATTTGTCAGTCCCTCTCAATAATTATTGTTACTTCTTAGCCATATATCTCCCTTTCTTTTATTTCCACCCCTATTTTTAAACTCCACTTTAATTTTACCCTATTCCCTGTAATAGCTCTTAAATATTTTCCACTATCCATTCCTTAAATTCCTCTCTTTTCAACAGATATGTGGGAAAGCTCCAGTGTCTCATTTTTAATTCATTACCCTGTGTTTTTATTTTAGTTATTATTGGCACATGATCTGAAATAGTTGTTAGGTGCATATCAAGACTTTTAATGAAATGCACATCTTCCTGTGAAACGTAAATTCTGTCTAGCCTATCCCTGTTTTTAGATCTTGGGGAATAATATGTAAATTTACTCCAAACTCCCAGTACCAAATTCACATCTTCCATGCCAAATATTTTCACAAATTCCTTCAAACAGCTATGCTTAATTATGTTTTCTTTTCTGGGCCTCTGGATATATCTTCACTGCTGCAATCAAATTCCAGTCCCCACCTATAAGTAATATTCATGCTGAAAGCTGATAATTTCTCCCAGAATTTTCTTAAGCTCCATTATAGCAGTTTTAGGTAGAATGTAAATACATGCCACTGTAATCCTCCTCCCTTGCCAGTAGTCCCTTAGTACTACAAATGTACAATTATTATTCTTTTTATCATATTCTATCACTATTGGAGCTCCTCTTGCAATTAATATAAGTACTCCTGTTTTCCTTTGTCCCAGGTATTCTGCTGAATAACCATCCTGAAATCCTTTATCAGATTCACATATTCAATTCTTTCCAAGTGTGTCTCCTGTAGCATAGCTATTTGCACTCTACATTTTTAATATAGTTCACTACTATGTCTTTTTTGTATTTATATGAGAGACCATTAACATTTAGAGACATTACAAAAAGCATCATTGTATTAAAAAGTTATTATTCCCACCTTTTATTTGTAATAGTTTTTTTAAGTGTCTAATTCCAGTGTTTTTGATACATGCATACACTTTCTTAGGCTGATCTTTTTTACACTTGTTTCTTGTCATATCCATTTGAACCTATGTCACATCTTATAAAACTTTTACTTAAAGCCTTCATAAAAAAAAAAAAAGCACAAAACACATCCCAATACTCCCTAAAACATATTAACTTAATGCTAATGCAAAAAGTTATGTAAATCTTCATATATTAAAGTTTTATTACCCTAATGAGAACATGTGCCCTAAACTGACCACCATACTCACACACTTGGGTTAACCTAAAAGAAAAGTTAGCCTGTCTAAAACACGTGGTAGAGTCTGTACTTCTACTAGGTGCTATCTGGTTTTGTCTTGTCTTTATAGCTTTCTCAGCTGTGAAAACGCTTGAATGCTTTCAGAAAACATTATCTCCTAGCCATTTATCTTTATCAGATTGTCTCCATGGAGACATCAGGATCATATACAGAGTTGCTACTAAGCATACATTTATTAGGTAGAAAAAAGCTTTATAATATTTAATGTTCTTTTTCATTTATTTGCATTCCCTTAAATCATGTTACTAGATCAAGTTAAGGGCCTTAATTCAGTCATGCCCCTATGCAAGAATGAGAAAACATACATCCATTTTTCTTTTGTCATGCTCTTTTCACCAGCATTTTCTTCTTTTTTTACACTGTAGTGCTTACATTTGTTAAAACTGAGCAAGGACAGAGAGAGAGAAAGAAAGAAGAAAAACACAAAAAAACAGGAGTACCTGTTTATATTAGTATCCACATTACACTTAAAATAACTGAGAAAATGTTACTTTATAGTATGCAAAGAAAATCATGCACTTTAGAAATATTACTTTTAAGAAAAAAACGTTTTGTTTTATTTAGTTAACTTTCTCACTCATCTTCCTCTCTCATAAGTATTTTTTAGAACGTTAATGACATGAAGTAGGGCATATGCTTTAGAGGCTGGCCCTACATGTCAAAAAAGTCCAATATTTCCAGAATTTCTTGTTCTGTTATGGTACACAAATATAATTATCTAATTTGTAATCCCACATTTGTCCATTTCCAAGTTACTGGTTTTATTCTTGTTCATCACCATCCCCCAAATGTACTCTCAAGTCTTCTAGTCAACTCTTGTGCTTTTTGCCTTCTCTCAGGCATTCTCCTTTGAAATACTGGTAAAGTTTCAGTGGCACATTCTCTCTGTGGTCTTTATTAGCAGAAACAAGAAGCAGAATTTCTGTCTGTTTCATGGCTCACTTTTGCTGGACAAACTTTTGTATTTCCTCCTCAGCATGTACTGCATCAACAATGATTTTGCCCCTCCAGGGAAGAATATTTTGATAGTCAGGTACAGCAGTTTGAATCTCATGCCTGCTTCGCAGCATCTCCTGAATAGTGGAATAAATTTACTCCTCTTTGAATAGTGGAATACATTTACTCCTCTTTGAATAGTGGAATAAATGTACTTGTCCTCTGCCTGGTCTACAATCTGTAATCATTCTCTACAAATACTCTGCTGTCTCGCACTTTTATTCATTTTTCTTTCTTCCACAGTTTTGTCAGAATCAACTCTTTCTACTGGTAGGATTGCATCTTTCCTATTAAAGGTCTAGGTTGCTTTCTCATAGCCAGGTTTAGAGCATGCACATGATGTGCCCTTTTAGTTAACAACAACTGTTGTGGAATACCAGTCCAGTTGCTTATTTGTGCTTTCATAAAATTAACACAGTCTGTTCCCTCCAGCTTCTGTGGTACAGCAGAAAATCTTAGATGTTCCATCTAATTCTATTACTCTTTTGAAACCTCCCTTCTTGAGCAGTTTCATATTCTGCCAGCATTTTCTTCATAGAGACCTCTGATTCTTGCAGTTTTATCACCTCATCTGAATATCTGTTTAAAGCTTCTTCCATCTTCTCCAGCCTTTTGTTATTTGAGTTGATATACTCCATCAGCATTTCATTTATTTTAATGAAGTCTGTGTGCAGTTGTCTTCTACTTTTCTGTTGGTTACCGGAAGTCCTATCTGAAGCTTGCACAGCTTTTTGCTGAACAGCTACAGTACTCTTCCCAGTCTGTTTTTTCCTCACCTTTTGTAGATGATTTTCATCAGGTCTTCTGTATTTATTTTTTGTTTCCTGGCATGTAGGCAGTGCTATTACTAGCCAGTTACTGAAATGTACCCAGAAATATAACTCCACTGGCTTTCTCTGCTATGTTTCTATTTTCATACTGGGAGAGCTAGAATTAAGCTGTTACTCAATGTGTAGCCATCTTGGAAGTCCCCAAGTACCTATCAACCTGTTGTCAGATTGCCATCCATTCCCTGTTTCAGTATTACTAGCTTATCCTTTTTTTCTTAATGTAACATAGGCAATTTATTCTTCAAGGGCAGTGGGCACTGAATTTGTAGATGAAGCACTGAAATATAAAGTTGTTTGCTAGCAGCAAGCTGTTTATTAGTTACAGATGTCTTTCTCCCACTCCCACCTACACCACTCTGTGGAACAGTGTTTGTGTGTGCTGTATCTTTAATAAGCATATCACGGATGAAACATGCATATATAAATAGCAGACACATGCTATACTCAGTGACATTTTGAGAGTTCAGCCAGAGAGTGAGCATGTTTGAATGTAATAGCTAGTTTGTATATACGTTTACCTAAGTTAGTTAAAAAGCTTCAATTGTGATGTGTTTGTACATAATAAAGCTGCTTGAACAGAACCCACAAAGTATCATCTATTACATCCTGACTAGATGAGTGACATACTCCCTGTCTGCTTCCCCTTCCCTCTCAGCTCTCACACTTTACTCATTTAATGTCTTTATGATATTCTACCAACCTTCAGTTTCTCTCTGATGATAATTGTTAGATGGAATCTAACTTTTAATATTATAATTTCATATACTTAATATGTACCATGGCTGTTGAAACCCTTAGCATTACTCTTGTAATCTAACATGTTCATTTATAAGCTGTGTTCTATTTCTACTGTGTATATACACTTGTACGTTAATATTGTCTGATGTTTTGGTTTTTGTATTTATCTGTGGAGGTTTTGGGGTGGCCACGGTGAGGCAGCTGTTAGCACCGTCACCTCACAGTAATTTGTTCTCAGGTTCAACTCTCAGCTGGGGTGCCTCCTGTATGGAGTCTGCATGTCCTCCCTGCAGTCACCTGGGTTTCCTCCAGGTGCTCTGGTTTCCTCCCACATTCCAAAGACATGCAGTAGGTGGATTGGACACTCTAAACTCTTCATAGGTGAGTGTGTGGTCCTAAAATGTGTGCATGGGGCCTATATTTTGAAAACAGCCCAAAGGTAAACTTTATCCACCAGTGGCCAGATGCATTTTCTTTGAATGTAGGTGTCAATGCTGTTCCAATGAAAAGAATGTGAGTTTCAAGGCCAAAGAAGTTTTAATGCTGAGTCTATTTTTATTGCGTCACTGTACTGCTTTTTTTAGCAAATATGTATCAGTGTATGGGCTATAAAAGTTTTAAATTAAATCCAAATAATTATTGTAGAAGTAAAGCAGAAAACAGTATGCATATTGAGAGGTTTAAGTAGTATTTATGGTAACTGGGGAGAAATAGCCAAGTAATGGGGCACTGGAATGGCTGGGGGGAGGGAAGCTGATCCATTACCTTGCCTAGGGCCCCATTTGACCATGATCTGGCTTTGCACTGACTTGTTGTGCCATGTTGCTTAATTAGTGTTTAACTCACTGAATTTTGTATGGATTGGCATTTATGTTTAGTCAGTCAGTTATTCCATTATATGGAATAATGTCAAAAGAGTTATAATGGTCAAGATAAGCAGCAAGCACCATCATTCCTTCATCAGGCAATGCTTTTAGCTATACCAAGAAAGCCACAAGATTTAAAAATCAAGTCTTTCTATTAACAAATACATACTGTTCTCCGTATGACAGAAGCTGTTCCCCCATTTCATTTTGGATAAGTCCAGTTGTGATTTTCTTTGCGATTTTGCACAGAAAACTAATCAGACTGGTAAGTCTACAGTTGCTGAGTATGATCTGACCCTCCAGCAATTGTGTTTTAGTACAACTACGGTCTTTTGCTACTGGACAAGGATGTGTCAACTAAAATTCCACTTAACGTGCCTGATAGGGGATAGTTTTAGTTTTCCTTGATGATGTATAAGAAACCATCAAGCATGTTTCCTTCTCCCATGCAAGCTGATTTTTAATTTTACTGGTGCCAACAGTCCTGCCTATTGTTATACAAGGGACGTCTCTTCTTGTCTATGTTGTACTTGAGCAGATTTTTGCTTACTATGAATTCTGCACATTCTTTTTTTTTTTTTTTGTAAGTGGATTCTTTCTCTTCCTTGGCTGGGAAATCATGTTTTATTACTTATTAATAGTTAAGGAAAATTCATGTATAAGAAAGTATGATTTTACTCTTAGGTTAGTGATGGCAATCATGATTTGTGAAAATTACAAAATATATAACCATGGATGGGGATGATGATACCCGATATATTTCCATCCCAAGAAAAACTTTGTACCATTTGTCCTAAATTGCTTAGACTACCTTAATCAGTTAGTATTTGGTACTGAGAAGCCTACCAATATTTATTCTTTACAATCCCAATAATTTACTTCATTTTATTTATTTACTTATTTTATTGTCTTTTGTTTACCAGGAAAGTCTAACTGGTCAAAAGACCAGTTTTTAGTGTAGGCTTGGGAGAAAAGCTCCACATATACATATTTACAATGAACAATGATAAAAATTAAACATTTTAAGCATTATTTTGCAGGTAATATTGAGACAAATAGTAAAGACATTTATCATATAGTTTAGAAGTTATGTTATTATACACAAGTCAAAGACATGTTAACATGTAATAGGTGGAGATAAAAGTGCAATGATACTGCACAAAAGGTTCAATGTATATATATTGGCATTAATGAGGTAGGATGTCACTAGAGCAGGAACAGAAACATAGAGGAGGTGGAAGGGTATAAACAGAAATAATCAAGAAAACATAAATAGAAAAAACATTTTGATAGTGGAGAGGTTGATATAACAGTATTTAGGTAAGAAGAATAGGTAGGTAAGGGGGGATTATTAGGCGAGGATTGCAGTTAGTGGGAATGAAAGAGAAAGACAGGGATAAGAAAGGTGAAAAGTCAGGCTGACTGATGCATTGGCAGTGGGAGAGAAACAGGAAGAAAGCTGGGTTTAGTCAGGATAGGAGCATAGGCATAGCCATGAGTAAGTTAGGCATTGTTTTAGGTTGTGTTTGAAACGTGGTAATGTCTTGCTTTAGAGTGGGTGGGATGGAGTTCCTACACTTATCAATATAGGTTGATAAACGTGAGCCACCTGTACTAATGTGAGACTTGGTCTTCGTCAGGAAATATGTGTTCTTCAAGCAGAGCTTCCTAGGAGAGAGGTACTGTTTCAGGATGTTTTATGATGTTGGGCAGGTGTTGAATTTGTGTGTTATTTTGTGGGCACTAAGCAGGTGAGAGTAGGTAAGATAATCAGGTAGTTTGAGCCAGTATGTTAGATAAGTTAGATGCAAATTTAGCTATTTTATTTTAGCAAGCCTTTAGTTCATTTTTGAATGTGGGAAGAAAGTTAGTAAGGATGGGTGCTGAATAGAGAAGTGAAGGGAAAAGATAAAATGTTGCTAAAGATTTCCTAGAGCAGTCAGTGAGACAGGGCTTGTTCGTCCCAGTTCTTTGTTTCTGTAGAGGAAGCCCATCTTTTGGTGAGTTTTCTTGATGGCTTGAGTGAAGTGTTGATCATAGGCATGGCAATAGGCAAAAATGATTTATCCCACCTAAATAAATGTTGGAACAAGGTTAAGAAATGTTGCATATAAGGCTGTTTAGCAGCCTTTATTTGTAAAAGACTCCATTGAACTGTATTTTATTTATTTTTTGATATATCCTGGAATTGAACAAGGAAATCCTCATACACAGTAGAGGACATAGATGGTATATGGTTCTTTTTTTTAATGTTAAAATAATACCAATGATATTAATTATTTTTTGAGTAAATATCTAGACATAGTTTTCTGGCTTTAAAGTTTTCTTTTTACAAGCAGTGACATATTACTGCCTACCTCCGTGTATCTGCAGCAATTAAATGAGTTACACCCTGGAATTTGCTGTATGTTTTGTATTTTAAAACTACATTTCAATAATACTAAAGATATCAATATCCATCAATCAAATGAAAGCTTTTAAACCACCCTTGTTATTTATTGGCAGTTCTAGCATTTAACAAAGCTACTTTTATAATTGATTTTATATCCTCTCTATTTTTTTTTTGTCTTAGAATTTGAAGAGGTCTAAAAAGGGACTATGGGGAATATAATTTTCGTATTTCTTATTTGTATTCCCAGGGTGAGCAACAGAGTCCACTGGGTGGAAAGCATTTGACTAATTGCATATTTCATTCTAGGATTACAGGAACTGACTCCCTTGTCTGTGTTGCTATGCCCATAGCCACATAAAGAATGCCAACATTTTACTGAGATGGGAATATTTTATGCCCCCCCCCCCCCACACACACACACACACACACACACACACACACACACTTGTTAGACTATGTAAATATCCCATTGTATCCTGTTGCATATCCAGTTGGGAGGACCCTCTCATATTGTTCACTATAATGTGAGCAAATAATTTTTAACCTGGTTGAAAATGTTCCTTATTTTGGTCCCCAGGCAGGCATAACAGTTGCACAAGCTCCTTACAACATCCAATGAATTATCTGTCAACTCACACAGAATGGAGTCAAAAGCTACTGAATTTACAGGCATAACATGTCACAATGTTCCTTATGGGTTTTCAGATATGGTACAGCTCCATGTTATGGACTATCCCCAATGCCTGCCACAGTATCGTAACTGTTTATGTTTAAACGTAAGCAATGAAAGATCTGCATAATAAGTTGCTTGTATGATGCTCTAGTTCTAGCTTAAAACTTCTTGAGATAAAGAGCAGGTTTTGTGGGAATAGACTTTAGAAAATTTACAGATTTAGTCGTGTGTGTGTGTGTGTGTGTGTGTGGTCACAGGGTTCAATGATGCTGTGAGTTTAACCTCAGTATTCTGGTCATAAATATAATTCCCACATTTACTTAGGAACATGGCCAAAATGAGAGAGTTATTGTACTGCATGAGAAAATCTTTGAAGTTTTTGACCTTTAGCTTATGAAGTGCCTCCATCATTACTCAAATCCTTTGTGTGTAAAAATACAGTAAAAACAGACGGGATCAGAGCTTTCCAAATTAAAAATATATACACAATAACAAACATTTTGCTAACCTAATAGGGATCATGTAACATTGGAGCCCCAATTAAAGTTTTTGCTTGGTTCAAGAACAATATAATATTTCTTTTGAATTAGTGGACTGTGAGTTCATGCTTAGTAAACAGACAATTTGTAAGAAAGGAAATTGTAAAGAAATTTGGAAACAATTATTACCTTCAAGTCTGAGTAAGTCACTAGAACAGAGGATAGTACAAGTCAGCACAATTTGGTCAAAGCTCTGACCCATAGGCTGGAAGTCTGAGGTCCCTTCTGTAGAGTAAACATCAGTATCCATAATTTGCTAAAACTATTACTTTGTAGTATTTGTGAAAAAATAATAAGATACAATCAATATTCTAGCTTTTACATTAGCATTTGTAGTGACAAAGCTTCAGGTAGTGTTTTTCGTCCATTAGAATCTTACAGTCTAAAGCTGTTGATTGCATTTAGGTCACAGCAAGGATGTGCATATGACGTCTGCTCCATTAGCAAATGTTCATTACCTTTGCACCTAGAACATGACATAAGTGCAGTTTATAACTGAATATCCATATATGTTCCCAGAAACTTTTAGCTGAATTTTTTCAAACTGCAGCCTTGTATTAGTAGGGATTCCTGCATAGGCCTAGATGGCTATTAAAATGTGCAGAGTGCCACATTCCATTATTTCTTGCTTTTGGAAGGTATGGGTATATGACTTATCTTCATGGCAGAGAATACAGCACATGTCCACACCTTATTACTTGTTTGTACTGTGCTGTTGTTATATCAGAATTGATGTATACAGTGGATATAAAAAGTGCACACACTCCTGTTAAAAAAAATATGAGACCACAATATATAATTTCAAAACTTTTCCCACCTTTAATGTGACCTATAACCCAGGGCAGCAATTGTGGTGCAGCAGTTAGCATTGTCACCTCACAGCAAGGGGTCTTTAGTTCAATCCTCAGCTGCAGTGCCTTCTGTGTGGAGTCTGCATGTCCTCCTTGTGGTCGTGTGGGTTTCCTCTGAGTGCTCCGGTTTCTTCCCACATCGCAAAGACATGCTGTAGGTGGATTAGATACTCTAAATTGGCCCTAGGCATGAGTACGTGTGTGTGTGTGTGTGTGTGTGTGTGTGTGTGTGTGTGTGTGTGTGTGTGTGTGTGTGTCTGTGTGTGTGTGTGTGTCTTCTGTGGAAGGTTGGGCACCGGGCTGGCAACTCAACACTGTAAAACTCCACTGTCAATCATGAGCAGGCATGTGATTTGCTATGGCAACCCCTAACTGGGAAAAGCCGAAAGAGGAAGAATGTGACCTATAACCTGTGCAATTCAATTGAAAAACAAACAAATCTGTTATGGGAAAAAATATAAAAATAAAAAATGCACAATAAGCTGGTTGCATAAGTATGCAGACCCTTAAACTAATCATTTGTTGAAGCACCTTTTTTATTTAATTACAACATTCACTCTTCTTGGGTACACAACTGCCATTAATTAAAGAGACTCTTATTAACCCCAAATAAAGTTCAGCTGTCCTAGTAGGATTTTCCTGACATTTACTCAGTTGCCTGCTACAGCAAAAGCCATGGTTAGTGGAGAGCTTACAAAGCATCAAAAGGATCTCATTGTTGAAAGGAATCAGTCAGGAGAAGGGTACAAAAAAATTTCCACAGCATTAGATATACCATGGAACACAGTGAAGACAGTCATCAAAAAGTGGAGAAAATATGGGACAACAGTGACGTTGCAAAGAACTGGATGTCCCTCCAAAATTGATGAAAAGACAAGACAAAAACTGGTCAGGGAGGCTGCCAAGAGACCTACAACAGCACTGAAGGAGCTGCTGGAATTTCTGGCAAGTACTGGTTGTGTAGTACATGTGACAACAATCTCTCATATTCTCCATATGTCTGGACTATGGGGTAGGGTTGCAAGGCGGAAGCCTTTTCTTACACAGAAAAACATCCAGGCCTGGCTAAGATTTGCAAAACAATACATCAAGTCTCCATAAAAGCATGTGGGAAATTATGTTATGGTCTGATGAGACCAAGGTTGAACTTTTTGGCCTCAATTCCAAAAGGTACATTTGGCACAAAAACAACACTTCGCATCACCAAAAGAACACCATCTCCACAGTGAAGCATGGTGGTGGCAGAATCCTGCTTTGGGATTACTTTTCTTTAGCTGGAAATGGGGCTTTATTCAAGGTGGAGGGAATTATGAACAGTTCCAAATACCAGTCACTTTTGGCCCAAAACCATCAGGCATCTGCTAGAAAGCTGAAGATGAAGAGGAATTTTTCCTTTCAACACAACAATGACCCCAATCATACATCCAAATCAACAAAAAAATGGCTTCACCAGAAGAAAATTAAAGTTTTGGAATGGCCCAGCCTGAGCCCAGACCTAAATCCAAGAGAAGATCTGTGGGATGACCTGAAGAGGGCTGTGCACAATAGATGCCCTCGCAATCTGACAGATTTGGAGTACTTTTGCTAGGATGAATGGGCAAATACTGCCAAGTCAAGATGTGCCATGCTGATAGACTCCTACCCAAGAAGACTGAATGTTGTAATTAAATCAAAAGGTGCTTCAACAAAGTATTAGGTTAAGGGTATGAGCAATTATGCAACCAGCTTATTGTACTTTTTTTTTTTTTTTTATATTTTTTTTCCCCTAACAGATTTGTTTGTTTTTCAATTGAATTGTACAGGTTATAGGTCACATCAAAAGTGGGAAAAGTTTTGAAATGATTTAGTGTGGCCTCATTTTTTATGAGAACAACTGGAATCAATCCATAGATAATTTCAGAGGACCCATGCATGTGATAAAGCAATTAGGAGCTACCTCTGTTCACTAGTAGTACAGGGGACAGTCCTGGGATAATTTTTTTGCTTCCTATCCCTAGATACAAGTTGCATTTGAACATGGACAGGGATAAGTTTTATTTTATGTGGATGGGAGAATCTGTTCCAGTGCAGCTGTATCCTCTGTGAAATATATCTGTCCCTTCAAACTGTTCTGTTAATGTTGCAGAAGAGGTCTAGATCCCTAGCTGGAGTACATCTGATGCCATTTGACTTCATTTTGTGCAGTAAATGCATCAGTATTGAGTCAGAGGATGTCTTGAATGCTAGATTCAGGTCTTGTCTCAACAAATTGTACAATATAGAGTATAGTGACAGGGTGTTGAGTCAGTCCAACTTTTATACTCAGCTTTTACAGGTAGGCATATAAGATTTGCAAAGGATAGGAACTGACCATTCAAGACTAAAGCACAGAACAGCCAAGTTATGCAACTTCACAACACCTCTGAGCTCTTTTCACTGGTTATAGGTTGCACTGTCAATTTCATGTATTGTAGTACAGCTATAGAATTCTCCATTTACACCAATTGTCTAAATTCATCTTAGACTCCATTCATGCATTGTATTCCTCTTAGAGTCTCTATCCCTTTTCTCAGTTGCCTGGCATCTTCATTTCTTTTCTGTTTTACACCACTCTCACAAATCTTAACTTCCTAGACTGAAGTATATCTTCTTATTACCCCATCTGAGTTGCTTCATTCACCTTCTCTCTAAATTAGCAGCTCATTGTATTTTATGCCATCTATGCTCATAAGACATTGACAGCATTGTTACCTTTTTCTTCTATACTGTTATATCCTTTCTTAGTCTGCCATCCAATTTTCTTGGCTAAACCCGTTATCCTTCCAGCATTTATACAAATTGTCCTGCCATCTTCCGCCTAGTCTTTCCCTTCCTCACCCTGTATCTTCTCTTCCCCCAACAAGCTGTCATGTACAGATGCTGACTCATATATGGATTAGGAAAACTAAGCTTAATATATTCCATTTGATAGGAATAAAGAAAAAATATCAAACTACATTAATGAATGAGACAACTGCATCATGACTTTCCGGAAGTTAATTTCAAGGAATCACTTTACTCAGGCTTGGACTTGTATACTTGAATCATTTGAAACGTGAATTTGCTAGTTTTAAAAAAATACATACTTAAACATACATCTCACATCTCAACATCTTAGCTCAAGAAGTTTGGACTAACCCAAAAATAATAGGGGAACAAAGGCCCAAAAATAGGGACAGTTTTTAAATATTGCTATTTTAAACCTAGAAAGTTGATAGAATTACAGGCTCTGTCAGCATGCATTTTCTGAAGGATATAAAGTCTGAAACGCAGAAATTTGTCATTATCTAGTGACTTCAGTCCCCTGTGATTTGTCAAAAAAACAAATATTGTTTGAGGAAACAGACTAAAAATATGAGGCAAAAATCTGGATGTTCTGTGAAAATCTGTACAGTTGAGAGGTACTTAAACTGCAAAGCCTACAGTTACACCTCAAGATGGATTCTAGTTCATATAATTCTATTGCTTGATATATTAAATGCCAGTTTCAGTTCCTTTTCTCCTTTTCTTTCTGTCAGAATTATTTTCACTCCTTAACCTTGACTATCCACTGCTTTGTTATTCTGCCTCATAGACATCGTAGAACAATAAGAAAGACATTGAGTCTTGGCTGTGTGCTTTTTTTTCTCTCACTGAAATATATTGCATAGTTGTCTGGGCAAACTGCCCATGATGCACATGTTTGCACTAAATCTAAAAAAGTATTACAAGAGTGTGGTTAGGTAGAGGAGATTTGCTTTTAGAAGCTCCAAGTGAAGAAACTAAGGCATGCTACAAATTGAGCTTATCTGATTTTCAACTTTCAGACGTATAATCTGCTAGACTGCATTTCTGAATGTGTGTGGGGGCAGATCAACTTTTTTTTTGTTTGTTTTTTTTTTTGTTTTTTGTAAGTGTGCAGCTGCCAAAGGTAAAAATAGAGGAGAAAAATTTGTAAGATCTTTGTTATTGAAAGGTTTTCCTACATGAAACTTGGCTGACGCACATTATGAAGACAAACATTATACTGTGAAGCTCATTACCTTTGGTAACCCTCCTTCAACTCAGTTACGGCATGTTGGATTAAAGTAGGAAAAAGGAAAGGCAATGGAAAATAAAACATGAGGGGAGGTTGTCTGAAGAGTGCAAATAATTGAGAAAGCAGGAATGTGAGCAGTGGAGGGAAGAGAAAGTATTGCAGAAAGGCAGGAAACAAGAAGGAAGGAAAATGTAGAAGAGGAGTTAGGCAGCTGGTACAGTGTTTCAAAGAGCAAGAAGCAAAGCTGTGGGACAAGTACAGTTAAAGAAAATGAGTATGGTACCAACCAGGAGATTGTGATCAGTGGTGGATTATAATAAAGACTAAATGGGACAACACCTTCAGGGGGTCCCATGGCCAACAAAGCAATTTATTACTATACTTATTCCATTCATGCCTATTGCACGACCAAACAAAGTTTCTCTCTTTTTTCCTCATGGACCAGGGACAAGGAAGTAGTAGTAAGCACAGGCCTATTCCCCCACCACATCCGCCACAATCAGCAGTAACATTACAGTACTTTTAGCACCAGGAAGTAGTAAGCACAGGTTCTTCCTCTTAGCTCCCACTGCCAGAAATAGCACAACACCATAACACAGGAAGCAATTGCCTGCTTTAGCTGCACATGTACAAGTATTGCTGAAACAAAAACATTGTACACAGTACTGGACAAGTTGTGGAAAGCATAAACTTCAGTCACTTTGGAGGTAGATTATGCTGAGTATGAGTTCAAGGGCTGTAGATGAAAACACAAGAGTACGTAAGTGCAGAGAGTGTGCGTGTGTGTGTGTGTGTGTGTGTGTGTGTGTGAGTGTGTGTGTGTGTGTGTGTGTGCGTGTGTGTGTGCGTGCGTGCGTGTCTATATATCCAGTACCAGTTTTGCTTTGGAAGCCGATTATTGCTTGGAGAAACTTTATGGTGCATCATGTTGTAACGCAAAATACATTCAGTCTCGGCATCATATCCTAAAACATGCTGAGCAATAAACAGACTAAAAACATTGTTAATGGTGTGTTTTATGGGGCCACAAAAATAACAGAACACCTTCATATGTGAGATCATCATAGTGTAATCACATTCAAGTAGTATACCATTTCAAATAGTTTAATTTGTTACCTTCTGACAAAAATTATCTACTTCTGTATTTATTTACTTTTTTTAACTGGGAAAGTCTGCCTGGGAACTGAAATGCTCATTTTCAGTGGAGGCACAGGGAGCAAAGATCTTAAACAAAGATATAAATACATTTTTGACAATTCAAAAGAAAAACAATCAAAAATCATTTACAAAGGATACCAGATTAAGGAAATACTTGTTTCCAAGATGTAAGTATGTGTAAAATCAAAAATACTATTAATACACTTGCATACTGTGTGTCACTTATCCTTCTCTAACACACAAGACATGCAGGCAGGCCGCTTCGTTTAGATGCTTTAATACATAGAAACACATCAGGATGGATAACAGCATTATAAATAAACAAATTGGTTAATAGACAGATCTTACATACATGCTTACATCTCAACAGCTTACTAAAAAATGGCAGTCAGACTCGCACGTGCTCAGTATTTATACACTTGTGCAACCCTTAGATAGCTTCTTAAAGGTATATATATACACACACTGATCTACATCATACCTCTTAAAAAGATTGCCATTTTGAAAGGATAATATCAGAGCTAGACATGTATTACTATATACATTAGAAACAAAACACAGTGTGTTCATGCCCAAGTTGCTTCATATCTGTTACAGGGTTGAGAGATGCGACCATATCTCGTAACATAAAAATCTGGACCAAATTTAGCAACAGGGACAGTCTGCAGTGCACAACTCATATCAGGGAATTCTGGATTTGTCACAGGAATGGGAATGTCCTCTGGAACTTCCTCAGGAATTGAAACACTGGACAACTCACTCTGAGATACAGAGTCTTACTCACAGGCTACGTGCTGTGACACAGGCTCAGACATTGGTCTTAAATGCTTCCAGTTCCAACTAAAAACTGCTCCTTGTGATTCCACAATGTATGATATCAGCTCTGGACCAATATTCTTCATGACACCAAGCCAATCATAACCTTTGGACGTCTGCATCCTTAGCACTTCTTCTTCTTCTTCTTGTAATGGATTGAGTGGTTTGCTGGTTTTATCATAGTAGGACTTCTAGGTTAGGCATTTCTTCAACTGATTAGCTTTCAGTGACCTGTTGTTCTTGACATATGGAACCAACAACTGACTTCTGATCGGTAATGTGGTTCTGGTTTGTCTCGACAGAAGTCTCTGAGCAGGTGAACCAAGATGTTTTTCACGAGGAACATTTCTGAGATTCAAGAGATTCAGGAAAACATCACATTATCTCACTTTGACTTCTTTAGTAAACCATTTTTCCACTTTAAACTGCACGATTTATCAAAACATTTGAAAGCTGGTACTCTGGACTATTTGTGACATGAGTAAAGTCCCATTCTTCAGCATGTTTTTGAACTGTTGGCTTGTAAACTGCATGGCATTGTCAGAAATAACTTTGTGTGGACTACCATGCACAGCAAAATGATGTTTCATCTTAGCAATGACAGTACCGGATGCTATATTGTGAAGTAGGTCAGTCTCGAACCAACTGGAATAACAGTCTACGAACACTAAATAATGTTGACAGTTCCACTAGAAAATATCGGTGGCTACTGTCAATCAAGGTAGTTCCAGAATCTGATTAGGTTGAAGTCATTCCTTCTATTGATGTGGCTTTGTACTATTACACACTAAACAAGATGAAAGTGGTCTCTCAATGTCTTGTGACACAGAAGGCCAAAATAATAGTCCTCTCACCCTTCTGTTGGTAGAAATGGTTCATGGATGACCATGATGCAAGATAGTAATGTACTCTGGTTGCAATGACTTTGGAACAATTACTTTCAGACCATTCGTTATGATACATTTGTCAGCCAAAATCTCATCTCTGTATGAAGGTTGCACTTCTTGATTTCTTTGACAGCCAACCTTGATTGATTAATTGGATGAGCTTTTGTAAAACTGGATCTGTGTCTGTGTGATCTCAGCTCAGCAAGATGTATGGAAGAAACATTTCTTACTTCCATTACTTCAAAATCCAGGTTCTCATTCTCATGCTGTTCTGTGGTGTTTCTGGGTGACCTGGATAATGCATCAGCAAGCTAAAGAAGTTTGCCTTTCTTGTACACAAGACTGAAATTATACTTTTGCAATTTCAGCATCATACATTGCCATCTGGCTGGAGCTGAATGCATGGTGGTCTTTTCAATCTGGAGAGGTCTACCCTAAACATAATCATGGACCTTCGAGTATGCAAACACAATTGCCAAAAGTTCTTTTTCAATCTGGGCATACTGCATCTCAGTTTGGGTAAGAGTTCGCAATGCACAGGCAACAGGTTAGTCTTCTTGTAGAATGACTGCACCAAGATCAAATTTCAAAGCATCACAGGAAAGTGAAACTGGTTTGAGAACATCATAGTATCTGAGAGTTGGTGGACTAGCAATTCTATGTTTCAGGTCTTTAAATGCTCTTTGGTGTTTCTCTAACCAAGACCAGGATACTTCTTTACATGTTCGCTCTCTGTGTGGTGCTGAAAATTGGCTCAAGCCTGGAATGAACTTGCCTAGGTAGTTGACCATGCCAAGAAAATGTTGCAGTGCTTGAACATTGTCTGGTGCTGGCATCTCAAGAATGGCTGTTTGTTCTGAAAGGTCTAGTCATGGGCCTGTACTTGTGAATAAATGACCAACATAAGTAATTTCTTGTAGCCTGAATTTGCATTTGTGCATACTGAGCTTAAGATTCACTTGATGTGCCCTTTCTAGAACTTTTCTGAGGTTTCTGTCATGTTCAGCTTCATCATGACCTCCTACCAGTATGTCTACTATAACAGCACAAGGATACCAGAAAAAAATTGGCTCCATTGCTTATTGAAAGATCTCACTTTCTGAATTTATCCAAAATGGCATTCTCAAAACTCTGTACCTGCCAAAAGGAGTACTGGACATAGAGAGCATTGATGATTTCTTGTCAAGCTGAATTTTCCAAAATGAACTCTGCATCTAAGACAGAAAAAATAGTGTAATTTGGCAACAAGGCTGTGACTTCTTCAACTGTGCGCATTGGATGATGAGGTATTTTTAATGCTCTGTTCAAATTTCATAGATCAATACATATTCTCTGATGTCATCTGAGCTTTTCTTGTGAGCTACCACCAAGAAGATGCCGACTCAGTTGAAGTTCATCTTCAAACCGTAGGTCTGGTACAGTTGTGCAGTTTATTAGTTGCAAGGTGATATGTTTGGGTGCATTTGAATTCTTACAGGTTATTTAAAAGCTTGATGTGGTTTGGAAGTTTGTTCCCTGCCTTGGAGATGGCAATAGAGAATAGCATATCATATCACCATACAAAATCGATTTATTAGCAACAGTTAGTTTAAGTTCTGAGTATCTTAGGGGTCTGCCATTGGATGAGATTTGACAGTGAGGGTGTTTTAAGTGGACATTGGAGTATTTTGTGTGCTCTGAGTAGCTTGGAGAGGGTTATATGTTGAGGAAGTTTAAGCCGTTTGAGGGTATTGAACGCCTTACAATGGTGGGAGCAGTGTATGTTATTGCAGGTGAATTTGTTAATTTTGTTGTAGGTGCTTTTTAGTTTGTGTTTGTTATCAGAGTTGTGATTTGTAAATATTGTTTTGACATATAGGAGGGTAGGAAGGAGAATGGATGTAGGTGGCATCCATATATATATTTTTAATTAGGATCACATTTCTATTTCTGTATGTTTTCAAATTGAAAAAAACAGCTATAAAAGTGGAATGCACTACATGCAGAGGCATGCACTGAAAGAAAAGAAAGCAATTATATAATAGAAACATTTCATAATGTTAAAAAAAAATAATTTCAAAATAACTATGGTGTATAATACTAAACCACTGCCTTATCATGGAACAAATAGTATTTGCCCCCTTGTAGTGAAATTCACACTGCCATGATAAACTGTGCTTCACTTATGCAGGGGCTGTTATTAGTAACATAATGAGCTATGTTTTCCAAAACCTTCACTTATGTACTAATTGGTTATCTCTTCAATACAGCTCATCCAAAATGAACTAAGGGAACTGACTTTAAATCTCTACTTTTCCAGGGAATCTTGAAGTGTTAGGTGTGTGTGTATGTGTGGGTGGGGGTGGGGCATCTAAGCCAGTTTATGATTCTTGTTCATTTTAAAAATTTTTTCATGTTTATTTGTCATAGTAGCATTCAATGATTTTATTATTTCCTCTTGCTACATCAATAACTTGAATTGTTTTAGCTGCCAGTTAATTAGTTTTTATCCTTTTAGTCTATTCCTACATTTTCTTTCATTTCTGCTTTTTAGCTATATCATGGTTATTTGACTTGGCAGGTAAACTGAAAGAAAAGTACAAGAACACAAAGTTTACTGTTGCCTCAGAGTAACATTTTGCTTTATAGATTGTAAAGATGTTCAGTTTACATTCAACACACACACTATCATACATCTAAGCTGTTCTGTTTCGTGTGCAATTTTACTTATTACTAACTGCAGTACAGTGGTGCTGTGATTAACTTTGGAGCCCCACAGCACATTGCTTCTTGGCTTTATTCCTGGCTGGAGATCTTCTCCATGGAATTTGCATGTATCACTTTCCTGAGGTCTTCTGTTTCCACCCAAATCTCAGAGACATTGAGCATTGAATAGCAAGATTCTGAAGTGTGTGTGTGTGTGTGTGTGTGTGTGTGTGTGTGTGTGTGTGTGTGTGTGTGTGTGTGTGTGTGTGTGTGTGTGTGTGTGTGCGTTTTACACAGATACTGAATGTAGTCATTAAGATTTAGTTTTCAGTTTCATTAGAATTCAGTTTTATTTTTAGCTGTTAAAACAGATACTATTGTCAGAAGCACTGTGTGATAAGTGACACACAGAGTTGCACAAAAGGCAGACAGACAAAGAATCAAACCTTGCATTCCTGACTACAGAAAGCAGCTCATTAAGAGCTTAGAGCTCTGCACTAACTGCCAAACATTCAAACACTTCCTCATTTTCTGATAAATCACTGAACTTTAAAAGCCACCAACATTTACGGACAGTCAATAATGTCAGTAACTTGAGTTCTGTGTGATATTAATGCACTACTTTCTTTAGTCAAAAATACCTTCCACAAACATTTCGTGAATTGTTTTCTCCATGTCAAGTCTCTAGAAGATCAAATTACCCCCATACCAATCAATCTCGTCTAAATATTTGAAACAGAGCAGTTATGTCTTATTGTAATCAAAAGTATCTAATTTCATACTCATTAGTAACACATGATGGCATAAGTAAACAGCTTGCACATAGAATGATTTAATTTGTGTCTCAGCCTATGTAACGTGTTATACAAAGACCTACCATCTACATTAAACAGAGTACTCATTATATCTTAGGTCCTCTGTTCAGATCTTACATGATTCATTTTGCTTCAAATTATTCTCAATTTCACTGTAAATACATTTCATATCCGACATTTTCATAGTTCTCTTCCACTCAATGCATCTGTTTCAGTTGTATCTATACTTCCTCTTTTCACCGACTTTAGAAAACTGATTTATCATTTTACACAGCTGGCCCACTGCATGATATTTTCTTTACTCATGTTTATAAGCATACCTCATGCAAAATTCAGTCTATTGCTATTTTTGAATAATCATCTTTCAGTTTTTGCCATATTTTCTGACTTTCTTTTCAAGGGGCAGTTTTGCACATCTGAAATAACTATGTTAAATCAATGATTTGTTCTGAAACTGATTTCAGTGGACCTGCATATAGTCATGGCATACTTCTTGTAATAGTTTGCTTCTTACACGATCATCTGTGTGCCACACACAGTACTGTCTCATATCACTGAAGTATCCAACTCAAAGTCCTTGGCTTTATTCTTTAAATGTTTTATATACCACATGAACAAATGACAGAAGGTAAATTTCTATTTTCAGTCAAATTACTTTGAACAGATGGAGAATGTAGCTGCACCATACCACAGACTCATACTTCTGACAACATATTATTTGGGTTCTTACACAAAATAAACAATGGTGTGGACATAATGTGACATGCTGCAAGCTCACAGAGTTTCACTATTGCACCTGTCATACATCACAGGAAATTATAACACATGAGCTTCTCACATCTTAATATTTCTTAGAGAACCATTTAATGAAGTACTATTGCACATTACAGCCCTTTTTAGCATATTTATCTCATTCAGGCCTGTGGTCAGTATTGACAGAAACTCCTCAGTGCCCAAGTTTCACATGTTAAATGCTATTTTACACTGCAGCTGATGTCCCTTTAAACATGTTATTGAATACTTTACTCTGACATGGACTGAATAACATTATATACTAGATGATAGATGATTATGTTTATTTAATGCTTATATTTCAAAAAGCATCTAATGCCAGAGGAAATATAATATTTCAGTTTTTTTTTTCATTTTTAATGAACCAACAAAATCTGTTAATCTGTTCCACAACACAGCACTCTTACTGCTTCCGGTTGTTTGAGGTTCACTAGCCCTTATTATTCCCCACTTGAAAATACTGAAGATACTGTACAGCCACACATCCCAGCACATTACAACACAACTTCTCATTCCACAACTTCTTACTCATGCATGTAACCCTCACCCTCCCTGATCCACCGAAAGACAGGCCTTCCTCCTATCATACCTGAGCTAATCCAGACAAATACAGCTCTAACAAACTCACTACCAACCATCACAAAGCTCCTTTTCATACACCCCCACTTTTAGCCTCTTTCCTCCTTTATTTCTTAGATACAACAAATAGCTACCTTAAACTCTCACTCACACACCTTTCATTCCCCCAGCCTCACAACATCTACCCTTTTCCTTCTCACCGTTACTTCCGTAAATTCTTTCCAAACTACCATTTCTTCCTTATGTACATTTCAGTGTAAACAGTCAGCCTCTACTAGCTTTTCTAGTATTGCAGAAGATTCAATATAGAGTACAAAAAACAATACTCCTTTAGTAGAGTTCATAGTGTAGTATAATATTCATTACACAATTTAATATATTTTACAAATCTACATACTTTTACTATAGGTTTAGCAGCCTACTGCCAACTTTGCACTGATTAATCCTACAACTTCTTTTGTATCTAATTGTATTACTACTTTTGTAATGTAAATTACTATGGCCAACTTCTTATATTATAGATTTATAGATATTCCAGGATCACGGAGTCTCAGGACCATTCATATTTTGTCTGTAACCTCCCTCAGGCAGCAAATCCTGTGTCCAGAAGGGCCATACTAGTCAATCATTGAGTATATGTTTGTGGATAACCATCCTTTTGTACATTTTATAATCTGGTTGTAAACCCTGGGGTGAGCCTGAAAATAGCCTTTTTGGATCAGTGCTCTACTCTGGTCCACAAATACATAAATACAATTTATATAAATAAGTTTAAGCCACATGTGCTGAGATTAAATATATACATTGGTGTGGGCAGTATATTCATAAACATTCTGATGGTACAGAAAAAAATCATACAAAGAAATAGCAGTCCATCCCTGCAGAATAGCTCACTTTTTCAAGGCTTTTTCTCTCAAGAAAGACTATGGTTTAATTTCTGGGAGTATACTTCAATTCAGCATAGCTATTGCATGCTTTGTTAACCATATGAAAAATATTTGTAACCCTCTGTTAATTTATTAGCATAGTTTCTATATATTTTCTGTTGTGTCTGAAAAAAGTATTTATATCACTCAGTTTCTTTCTTTCTCTTAATAGCAAGGTAGGTTAGGTGACTTTAGCTATCTAGTTTAACAATTTCCTCAGTGTAAGTTTGTTTTTGTAAAAACTAGGGGTTATATCCCTTCATGAGCAGATTTCCACAAACACACTGCTGTCATTGTGTGCAGTAGCTTTCCATGTACATTATTTGCCAGTTAATACAGTCCACTAGCTGCTACCATTGTCTCAAATGACAAAAAAACAGTAAAATCTTCAGACAGTTTTTTTCCAGGATTACTTGCCCAAGCACAATGTCAAAATGGAGTTATAATGTTCCTGTACACCATGGCCCAATAGCTGCTCTTCTTTCTTCCTGTGTATTTTTAAACTTATGCAGCTAAATACAGCCAGACTAAATTAGCCCAGTATGAAAATTACTGTGATCTCATTTGTGACATCTTTTCAGGAGTCCTAGCTATACTACAGTAACTGTTACTGAGCCCTAATAAACTTAAATCCATGTGCCATTTCACCAAGTCAATACAAACCCGAACCACAGGAAATCCACTGCAAAAATATTCCCTTTAAAAAAATTCATGTTTATTTAATCCACATTGAGTGCTTTTACCCCTTTACAGGATGAAAACACATTTTGGATTAAATAAATGTGAATTTTTTAAGAGAGTATTTTCGCGGCCCATTTCATGTGGTTCTGGTTTGGATTGTTCAGGTGAATTTTGCAGCTAGTTTTGTTCCATTTCACCAAATATTCACCAGCAAATAAGTCTCAGATACTTCATCTTTCTGCCTTCAACTACCCTAATAGTGACACAGCTGATCACATAAAATACCTAGGATGTTTCACTGATCAAAATATTTTGTAGATTTAAACAAGTAAAGGTAGCAGTTATTAAAACATACCAGCAGCTTGGACTTGAGAATTCTAACCCTGCTTTTCTTTCTGCTCAATTTTTTTCTATCTTAAGCATATCAAGGGACCTATAAATCAGTGTAAATAGCTGACAACATCAAATGAGTACATTCATGCAACTATATGCTTGCTGGATATTTGAACTGTATAGACAGACGTAATATCTTGGTCCTCAAAGATGCCATCAACAGTAATCCTGGCTGATATAAGATACAGGCTAAGCCATTTGTTCCTGTGTAATCACATATTTCTAGATTCATTTATTTTTGGCATGGACAAAGACATTGTGAATTGTAGCATCTCAGCTGTTAAAGGGTTTAAACTATCTGGTACACTCAAAGATGAGTAACAATTCTATTGCGAAGTGCATTCGTGTTATTTCCATTCAATCCATTCTGCGTCACTACCTGACTATAAGTTCAGCTGCTTCTGAAGGGTGTTATCTAGAAGAGGTCTCGACTAGTTAGCCATAAAAACTAAGTTTACTAGTGCTGTTTTAATTTATTAAAGTTATTAATATTTTAAGCTGTCTGGAGTTAACATTCCCCATGTAGGGCTTCCAGTTTTATTGTCAGCATGGATAGCATCTGAAGCAATCAGACATAGAGACCAGGTTATAGAAAAAAGGATGTGTGATGAATGTCAAGCAAGCAAGCCGTAAATTGCTACCAAATTCATGTTTGGACTCTTGAGGATGGCCTGAAAAAAACTAATTTTTACTACATGTTCTGTTAGTCTCTTCTTTGACATGTTCCTTTTCTTTATAAAATGCTCAGAGTGGATGGATGAGCATACTATACATTTTACTGCTTCTTATGCATTTATTGAAAAAATGAAATTAAGTTTTAACAAACAATGTATTCCAGAAATGTTTCTTTTTGATAACAGATCTTGTTTCACTAGGGCAGTGTTTACAAACTTTATGAAATAAAGCAGAATTCATCATGTAATGCTTCATACATGGTTTTGAAGAGAGTGCTCTACAGACTTTGAAGCAAGAGATGAAGACAACAAAAGATTAAACTATGGAAACAAACTTTTGTGCTTTTTGTTTCGTTAGAAAAGTACAATGCCAAGGATAACAGGCTTATCCCCAGCAAAAATGCCTATGTGAGAAAGACTGAATTTCATATTTGATATGTATATGACATTTAAGTGTCATATAAAAATGTTCTGCCTGCCTCAATGATAAAGTACAGTTGTGTACGTAAACTTACCATAACAGCAGATGTTTGAGTGATCACTACTGCAGTAGTCAAAGCTATATGGATTATATCTTGCATAGGATACAACAGCCAGCACCTTGCATGCATCCAAACCATTACTCAGCTTGAGTTGAGCTGACTAAAAGACAGGTTTGGACCCCAAATCCTTCACAGCTTTCATGCCAACTGAGAGAGGGAGATTGAGTCCTGAGGGGGCATTGCTAGAAACAACAAAAACTAAATGTCCACACCCTGCCATAAAAACATACTAAAAAACAAGGGAGTGGGGGCGAAGAGAAGGAGCAGCTACTGCAGCAGTGATCATTTGATTATGGCATGGTTACCATGGTTACTTATTCATTTTAATATGCTCTTCATATTGATCAGTGGTGCAGTAGCTTAAGGTATTAGGGTAAATTACCATAGTTTAGGACAATCGGGAGGTGAGAGGAGTCCAGGACCCCCTGGAGAATGATCCTAGCAAAGCCTGACCTAGACCTGGAGAAGGAATCTAGCTTGTAATGCTTTGTAAAAGTACATACAGTGGACCAAGTTGCTGCTTCTAGAATATTTCAAATGTTCAACCCTTTCCAAAAAGCCATAGATGAAGCCAAGTTCCTGGTACAGTGTGTTGTGCCACTGCCTAGAATCCTCTGCTGTGGTGAGAATAACAAAAGGTAACAGCTCAAGACAACCATTTGTAAATAATCTATAATCTGCTTCAATACCGGTTGTACTTTCTTCTTATCTTTTCAAGGAATGAACAACTGATTGGAAATCCTAAACGATTCTGTTCTGTCAACACAGTACTTGATTTGTCTGTAGACATCTGAGGTAAGTATCCTTTCTCTCTAATTCTTTGGTTCGGGGTAGAACATGGAAATGGATAAGGTCAACTTAGATACCACTTTAGGCATAAAAGGAGGATTAGTTCACATGGAAATCCTGTCTCTGTGAAAAAAGAGATAAGACTGATCTGCCATAATAGCTTGCAACCCAGATACTATTCTTGCAGTGGTCAGAGCAAAAAGTAAAACGAACCAGAAGTCAGCCAGACAAGGTTCAAATGGAGCAAGTATTAGCTTCTGTAACATAAAATTAAGATCCTAAGGAACAGCCACATGTTTTCTTGGTGGTCTGTTTTGCAATACCCCTTTAAAAATATTTTGATGTGAGAATGCTTTCAAAGACAGGGATCCATGGGCAGACGTGCTGAAATGAATGACAAATGAACCTTTATAGAGGAGTAAAACAGGCCTTAGGAATGTAACACACAAGTATTGTAAAACTTGAGAAGCACTAGCCCTAAATGGGTGCTGGTTATACTGCTGGAACCAAGTAGAAAGGTAGGCAGGCCTAACATAGGATGGATTGATGGTCAGCTGAATGGAGGAAAATAAAGTAAAAAAAAATAAAAAGAATACTAAAAAGTGACTATGTATTTCCTTGTTTATTTGTTTAATTACTAAATAGGAAGGCTGATCGGAAATTAATTGCTTAGAGTTTCAAATTATAACTCATACAGATCCACCAGTTTTTACAGTAACTTGTAATGGGCACCAATTTTCTGGCCCTAAACTCTCCCCGGTACAATTTTTTCTACCCATTCTCCCCCCTTTGTTTTCCTAAACCGAATGCATTCAGAGCTGTCCATTCCTTGGTTTAATTTGACTACAAAATTCACATTGTACTCCTCTTTCATTGGTTTCATTAAAAATTAGAAAAATATCATTTGTGACTGTACTCGTATTAAGCTAATTAAATTTATTCACCCTACTACTGTGCTTCATAGACATGGAATGCTGGCTATACATAGCAAATCACCCATACAGCCAATAGGTTGAACCCAGACAGCAGTATTACATGGGCTGTTACTGATTAGATTCGTACTCTTACAGCTTCACCTCTATTTTAATCTCACTTCCATTGCATTTAAAATCAGTTGTACCATAGCATTAAGCTAGGGAACAAGTATGCACTGTATCTGCCTGCAACTGATGTTTTGACTGAGTAACCTCCTGCTTGCACATGATTAAGGATAGCTGAATGATATAACCTCTCTTCGAGCCAGTCTCCATGCCTTAATTAAGTGCATTTTCCTAACTCCAAAAATGGAAGGACCACCAGAACTCTCCACCTCCAACCTTCTTGAACACAGATCACTTATACATTGCTTAAACTGCTTAATGCTCACTGGTACTCAACTTTCAATTGAAGGCTGTGATTGAAGCATGAGAGATGCAGATATTTACCTAAACTAGAAGCAAAATGTGTCATTCCTAAAACAGCCAACAGTCAGTTCTCTACTTCCAGAAACTTATACAAATCTGCTTACTCCTTGGTCTTCTAAAATGATTGGACAAATACCTCAAGTCTCCAAATCTACCCACATCCACATCCACAGTCACCCAGCAACAGTCCCAGGGATACAAGTTAATACCTCAGCTGCTAAATGCATCTTTCAGACAAAAACAGACAGTATTGGAACAGCCCTTGTAACATGTGACTTATGATTAGATGAACAGTGTCTACATTCACAAAACTAAGTGAGAGTCACAGTGTTCTGTCTCCATGGAGCTAATATTTGGATGCCATTAAATCATCAAATGTGCCTTGGGTTCTTGAAATAATTATGACTTTCCAGTTTTACTTAGCAGTAAAAGTGGCACTGAGCACTCCTTCCTCTCGCTATCATGTAAAGGGACATAGATGACCTTATGGATGCCCTTACTTATAAATTCTTGTAGTGACAGCTTTCCTTCACTGAAGCACCTAACCATGTAGAAAAGATTATGGTTGTGACTACTGGCTTAGATGATGGTGTCACCCTAGGGCTCTATTCTCCCTGTTGACTACTGAATATTGGGGCATAACCTTAAATGACTCTCTGGTGGGTGGGTCCTCTATCTACAGAGAAGAAAGTTTTGAGGATAACAGGCTGTGTACTTTTCCACAACTCAGGAGAGGAGTGAGTGCCCATGTTTCATTGTACTGTGGCTGGCTGATGTTTTTTATGTAGTACCTGTGTTTCCCTACACATGCCCACTAATGCACATGGGGTAGTTGAATGTAACACAGGGCAGTTTATCACTTCAGAGTGATGTAAACCTGCAAACAGCCCTGCTCCCACTTAAAAGAAGTCGATTGCCATTAAGTCATACTCTGCCACGGGAAGTAATGGTATTTCTACCTCAAGACACATGTCCCTCCCAGAGAGAACAAGTGTGCACAGCCCATCATTTCCCCCACCCCACCCCCACAGTTAGTTCCCAAAGAGTTAATCTATCTTGCTTTGTCATTTTATAGTCAGGACTTCATCCAGCTGCATTACGGAGCTGGCAATCCTCTCTCCATTGCATAAATACTAAAGCTACTCTGCAAAAATGTCAAAACATACTGGCAGATTTCTGGCCATCACATCATTTACATAGGATTATTAGTACTTATTACTCATATTCACTGGTCTCAGGTACTCAATCATTTTAACAGTAATACTACACTGGAATACTTCCCAAGTACTCGGCTTTCTTTGCAGATTACACTTTTCTTTTTTTTTTTTAATTGTGAACAAAAATACAGATCCGAGAAGAGACTTCATCGTGGATATGTCACTTTTGTAAAGGATTACAAATGATGCAACAGTTTCTGGTAAAAATACATACTCAAAAGACCACGCAGGACCATTTAGAATACATGAAGAGGTACCAGGTGCTAATATTTTATAACAGAAGGACATGTCACAAAGCACTAAAGTACCTAGCAGGAAAATTTTAGAAAGTGACAAAATAAATAAATAATTAATGGAATAGCAAATACAGATGATAGCCCCTCTGCAGAAGCTTTAATTTTATTTACTTAATTAATTTATTTATTTTTGGAAATAACCCACGGTGGTGGTGCTGCAGTAGCGTTGTCGCCTCACAGTAAGATGCTGTCCGGTTCGATTCTCAGCTAGAGCGTCTTCTGCGTGGAGACATGCATGAATGGGCTTACCTTTGTTGAAGATTGTGCATCAGGGCTGGTAACTCGGCACGTAAAAATCAACTACCAATCATTAGCGGACCGGAGTTCCGCTGTGGCGACCCCTAACCGGGAAAAGTCAAAAGAAGATAGAAGACATTTATTTTTAGAAATAACTACTTTAAGGAAAAAGGACAAATTAAATAAAAAAAGGATGGGACAACAACTATAGATGATACCTCCTCTACAGAAGCTTTTTTTGTGAGTACAACTAACAGCATTATGCCATGAATTTATAAAAAATGCACAAATTACAGTATTATAGATAAATGAATGTGAAATAAATGCTGCATTCTAGACTATCTCACTTAGTACTAGCAAGAATCACATAAGTAAAAAGATAATATTAGCTCTCATTTGGGACTCAAGCCCAAGACCTCCAATAAACTGCACTGGAACAACAAGAACCTCTGGACGTATAGGTGTTGAGTTTTCCCATTAAAGCTTTATCCTGTCAGCTAGGAAACCTCATATTACAGACACACATGCAAATATTCAAACACAGAGAAAGCTCTTTGCTAGGGCACTATTAGAATAATAGATGTGAAATAATAATGTTATAACATGTAACACATATATACATAGTAATAAAAATGTTTAACTGAGGTCTATCAATTTATATATGTATATATTGCATAATTCATTGCCTTTCTACCTGCACCGTGAAAAAAAACCCCATAAAAAATATGTATACTTAACTCACATCACAAAAGGTTTGTGTACACTCTGTCTATATCATCACTCACTCTAATAAAGAGTTAAAAGTGTCACAGTTATGTTGGTGTTGTTTGTCTTTCGGCTTTTCCCTGTTAGTGGTCACCAAAGCGGAACTCCGGTCTGCTAATGATTGACAGTAGATTTTCACGAACGCCAAGGTGCCAGCTCGACGTCCAACCTTCAATGAAGGCACGCCCATTTACGCATGTCTTTCAAATGCCACCCAACTGTGGGGAGGACATGCAGACTCACAGAAGGCACTCCCTGCACTCCAGCCGAAAATCAAATGTGAGAACCTCTTGCTGTGAGGCAACAACGCTAGCGCTGCACCACCGCGGCAAAAGTGTCACAGTTATGCTAACTATAAAAAATAAAAAGATTCTTCATGTAATGCAAACCCTAAATGCACATGTGTATACACACACACACACACACACACACACACACACACACACACACACACACAAAGCAAGCCCATCCAAAACAAAACGTCAAACCCAAAATCCATGTCAAGAAATGTAAAAAAACTGAGGTAAAACAGAAAGAAAGAAATAAAAAATATTAATGAGAAAGACACTCTTGCAACATAAAATCCCAAATAACTGTCCTATATATAACTAATTCATTAAAACATCAAAATCCATCTAAGGTGTCTTCCAGTTGTGGTGTTCTTGGCTGACCCGTACTCACCTTCCATGTTGCCAGAGGACAGATAACCAAGCCAAAAAGGGAAATACATGCTCAGTCTCTAGGGCTGGTGATCTGTCTTTTGGCCTGCTGCAATTTGTAAAACTTTAAAGACTAAAGTACGGTTATCAACTTCTGGCAAAGTCCTTTTTTAGAACTTTACACAGAAAATTATGGTAAACTATTTTAAGGCAGATCTGATAAGGACTTACTAAAGCCCGGCAGAGTATGTTTAGCAGTAAAGCAGCAATTATTAAAGTTTTACTGGTAAAAGGGTCATAATCAAATGTAACATAAAATGTAATCCTTTATCATATTGAAGGATGATCATTTCAGACACACATTTGGACTGTAAATGATTACATCAATAACTATGATTGCGACTCATATTCACCCATCCAAACTCCGCCTCCAGTGGATGCCCACATCCAACCCACTGGAGGACACTTCACAACAGGCAGATCTGGCTGGTAATATGCCCCTTCTCCATCAAATATAAACACAACAGTTGCATGACTGCAACATTTACACAACGCAGTGCTCTTCTCTTCTCATTCGTAGGAGATTACTAGGCCAATGGCCTAAGACCTCTTACAAGCTTACCCAATATATGGCCCGAGGGGCTAGAGGATGACATGAATTTTTGCCTATATACTGAGTATCTTACAGATTACTCCTCTCCATAAAGGACATAGGTGCTACCCAAATTGTGAGATTGTGATTGCCTTCTAGGTCAGGTGTAGGTCATCCTTCAATAGTTGGTAGGAGACAGAGTAAAGGGATATGGCTTTTAGTCTAGGACAAGTTGTTTGCACCTTGTATTTTCTTTGTGAGGAATCTTCAGGTCATTCCAGCTGCTGTAAGTGCCTAGACAAGTACATGCCAAATGGCACATTGTACTCAATTATTGGTTGAATGAGGGCTCAGTTTAGTGGAACTATAATTTCCTTGGCTCTGGATGCCATAACTTTACTTTTAAGTTTTGCCTCATAGTAAGACTTCCTCACCACTGTTGACACATGGCAATCAAAGTCTAGTCAGAATTATGGGTCTGTAATTTCCTGGGTCAGTAGATGGTCACCCTTTATGCTGAGGGGATGACTGTTGCTGAAATATAAGCTGCATCTTCTGGCCGAGTATAGGTGATGCAATCTACAACTAATTCTGCAAATTTTTGGTTGTTGCCCTTAATATTGTGGACATAACTGAAAATGCCTTATGTCATCCTTAGTTTTGGAAGCTATTTTTACTTCAAAGTCTGCTTTCTGAGACTTGACTAGTTCCCTGATAACTCCCTGATTTACTTGTTTAGACTAATGCGGGATTTTTTGATCTGTTGTGCACATTCCCTCTTACTTCTTAGCAAGATTTTCTTTCTTTTCTTGTACAACCAATTAATAGCAGGGGTCCATCAGGGTGGCTTGCTTTTGCAGTTTGACTGGGTTTTATTTCGGTCTGGTACTGCCGTTTCTATGCAGTGGGTTATATGGTCATACAAATCTTTTGTATGCCTTTGCATAGGGTTCGTTTTTACTGGATTTGGGGAAGCTTGGAAACTAGCTATGCTGTCCCTTAACAGAGAGCAATTTACCTTAGAGAATCTGTCAGTTTTTGGGGGGGCTAGTTGGATGGACAAGTTTTACCTTTATTTCAAGGGAGACCACTATGTAATCTGATCTTACCAGCAAGGACATCACGCTGGGGGGACGCTGTACTCAAGGGCACCAAAACAATATGACAAGGGGGGGGTGCAAGAACCCCCACTCACACTTTTAGTGAAATCATGGACTATGCCTTCAGCTCTATTATTGAAAAAAAAGTGAAGTCAGCAGCTTTCCCTTTACAACTGAGACACTGGAATCCTTGTGTGTGTGTGTGTGTGTGTGTGTGTGTGTGTGTGTGTGTGTGTGTGTGTGTGTGTGTGTGTGTGAGTGCTAATGTGCGAGAGAGAGAATGTGCATGTATGAGACATTTTTTCCTTTTCTATATATTAGAACCAAAGTTTTACACAAACTGATTTCTGCTAATGACATACTACAGAGCTGTTGATTAATCTTTTCTTTTTCAATTTGTAAAGTGTAGTGGCAGTTATTCTAAAATGTGCTTACATCGTTAGTGCCAAGCGATTGATCACAAGGGGATATAGCTAAGCATATAGCTAAGCAATTAATAATGGGAACATGCATACCTCTGAACTGTACAGATATCCACAGAATGCCCAGATTTTTGCTTCACAGTTTTGGTCTGTTCCTCATAAAATTTGTAATTTTTCTGGATTTTTGTGGGAAATCAGTGAGGACTGATTTCCCAAAACAATGACAGGCATTTGAGTTTCAGACTTCACATCCTTCAGAAAATGTATAGTAACACAAGGTATTTTATTCTAGGAACTTTATAAGTTTATAACAGCAATATTTCAAATTTGTCCCCATTTGGGGGGCTTTGTCCCCCCAGTATTTCCGTCATTGTCCAGATATTTTGTGCTAAGAGGTTGAGAGCTATGGGATCATGATCTGGTGATTTTTCCAGATGAACTCCTGTTCTCATCTTTCATGTTTGTCAGCTTGATATTATATGCAGTGTTGTTTTGCTAAGTAGTGTAAGATGGTAGAGTAATCAAAATTTTATATGACTGAAAATTCCAGTTGGGGATTGATTAATCTCGTTGCATACTTTTTTGGTTGCTGTAGCATGCAGTGCTATTCTTCTTGGCATTAAGTAACCTAAAAGATTCATATATTTAGAAAGTAAAGGCATTGATTTTTTAACCTTACACACCAGATTCAATAGAGCTTTATACATACATTTTTTATATGTGAATTATTATGTCCATTGCATAATAACCTACCAAGTTTCAGGACTGATTTTTATTGTTTTAACAAGCATTATAGCTATATTTTAGTGGTTTTGCTTGAGAAACATAGGCATAGCCTGTGACAAAGGAAACTACTGCCAGCCCAGCTATCTGGAATTCTGTAAATAATTCTATGTCATTTGTGAGTATTGATATAATTAATACAGAAGTTTGTGTAAAGTACTGAGCTAAAATGTAACCACAGCATGCCCTATTGGAATAGAACAGTAATGTACCTGCACTGTTGTGACTGTTTGCCTTATTGGAATAGAACAGTAATGCACAGTTATGCACCTGCACTGTTGTGACTGTTTAGGTATATATATTTAATGGAAACTGGAACACAGGGTTAACTTGAAAAAAAATTCAGAGAAAAGTTGAAATTATCTGAAATGTTTCTGAAAATCTCTGAAGGCACTGTGGATGCATATTTAGTATTGTCGGGTTCTTTTATCATTTATTATTAAATATATTTAAACCTTTCAATTGTGGCTGGTCTGCTTAAAGTTATTTAAGCTCTGAGAGTACTTGCATATCTGTTTGGTGACACTGTACAGCCCACTCCTAAATAGCCTTACTCCTGGTCAGACTAACATTTGGATTAATAGTAACATTACACAGTAGGAATGGACACCCTTTGTTAAGGGCCTTAAAGTAGCTGATAAGCAGTGGCTGGTGGTGGTGGAAACTACCTTGTAGTCTGGACAGAAGGGGGGCATAGCTAGTAAACCTGTGCCAGCCTTTCTTGTGTTTGTGTGTGTGCGTGTCTGTTTGCATATAAATCAAATCTTAAAATGTGTCTGTGTCAGCTACTCGGGCAGGGACATGAAGCACTGGTTGGACAGAGAGGGTGATGGAGGTCTTAGCATGGCCACTCAGCTGAGATCTTAACCCTATGTCTGTGCCAGTGGGAGTCTTACTGGGGATCTAGTGAAAGGGAAAAAATAGCCCCAGACTGACTGTGATCTCTGTGTGCTCTTAAGGGAAATTGCACTATACTATGTATGTACTTGTCATCCTCTCAGTGTTTACATCCCTCACTTTTGCCAGTGGTGAGGATTGAGGCTCCTAGATTACTGGACCACTGCAGGGGCATCACATAACCAACTATAGTTATTATTATTTACTCGACTATGTCTTACAGTTGAAAAATTATGCCTATAACAGTTTAACCAGAGAATGTAAATTGAACTTTACAAGACTGGCTTAAATAATAGTATTACACATCCATAAACAAACTATTGTGTGGCTGCAATGTGACAAAGCTGAAAATGATGTGTACATATTCTGTGTTTATAGGGTGCAATATATTGAAGATGCATAGATGTTTATTAATGCAAGCTGGGCTGATGGGGTAACAGTCTTTGCAAGTACAGAATAGAAGTTTCTGACTGTGAATCTCACAGGAAGAATGCTAATATCACCGACATACTCCGACATTTCAAAGATTTTGTCATCAGCATGATGCAGTGCTGCCAAGATCACTGCCTCAGCAGCACACTGACTTGATGCATCTTTATAGTGCTGTGTTTCCCCCTCAGGCCATAGCAATAAATCATCTATGTTTGTGATGCTACCTACAATATCAGCAGTCTTGAAGACAGCATTATGATTCAGAGGACTGCACTATCAAAACTGCTTGGTAATCTTGCAGTAGAAATCATTATATGAGACAGGTGGAGTGATAGTGATGTCCAGGCAACCAGGGCTAAGAGCTGACAGTGGACAGATTAGAAAGCTGATACTAAGTTCTGAATCATACACATGAAGCATATTTGCCTTCTTCATTATGTTTCAGGGCCATATATTAGTATACTGTCTCACTACTCAGTTTTAACAGTTCTTCATCTAAGACATCAGCAGTATTCACAGAAATACTGATTACCTCAATGTGTAGAAAGGCAGCCCAAACGTTATTTGTGGTGCCCACTGATGTTATGGTCCCAGGGCAGATGGTTGCATGTTTAGTCACTGTTAAAATAGGCAGCAGGTTGTGGTGAAACCAAAGGTACCTAAATTCTGTTGATGAACATGATTACTATAATCACATCATCATCATCCCTCTTTGTTCCAATTTTCTACATGGGAGTGGGGTGCTGGGACAAGTTTTGCTATCTCTCTTTGATTCATTTCCACTATCTTACCTTCTTCAACAGTCATGCTTGACTGTTGCAGGTCTTCTCTCACAATCCATCCATCTCTTTGCTAGATGTCCTTGTTTCCTCTTGTCTTCTTCCTGTTTCAAAGCATCTTCACCAGGTTTTCTTCTTTCCTGCGCATGTGCATGAACCACTGTAATCTGTTCTTTTTGATCTTTTCTGCAACTGGAGCTACTTTGGCTTCTGCTCTTATGCTCATATTTCTTTGTCTGTCCCTGCATCCTACCACCCATTTCAGGCACTTCATCCCCTTCAACTCTAGGTTCTTCAGCTGCTTTGTCTTCACTGTCTAGGTTTCTGTACTATACAACAGTACTGGTTGCACCATGGTTTTGTACACCTTACTTGTCATTTCGATCACACTCCATCCCTGACACACTGTGCCAGTTGGCTGCAGCAGCTCTTATTCTCATTTTGATATCTTCATTCAGACTTCCCTTCTCCTCCACCATCCTTCCCAGATACTTGAAACTGTTAACTTATTCCACTGTTTTCCCTTCTATCTCAATTCTCAGATTTTTCTGATTTCCCCCATTTGCTGCCATTTCAAGTCATATCTGTATTCAGTTTTGTCCCATGTGCCTTCAGTTTGGCCATCCATTCTCCTATCCTTTGCTTAAGTTATTGCTCAGTGTTTCTGCTTTAATGCCACATTTTATGCATAACAGCTGCTTTATTGATCTGTCCCTGCCAGCATGTTGGCTAATGTAGTCCATCACCAATATGAACAGCAGTGCGCTTGGATCTGAAACCTGATGCATACCCACTCCTACTGGGAACTCCTCTGTGAGATCAAATACTGTTCCTGCTTGAGTCACTAAGCTCTTGTACATGACATGCAATAATTCTACCAAAGGTTTTGGAACTTACCACCAAAGGACTGCCCAAATCAGATTTACTGATCTTTTCATATGCTTTCTCCAAGGCTAGGAATGCCTAGCTGGACTCTTTCATCATCTCTAACTTCTTGCCAGCTATCTGTCTCATTGCAAACATTGGGTGAGTTGTGCTACATCCTGATCTGAATCTAAAGTGTTCATCTCCCATCTTAATTTATATTACTCTGAGTATTCATTTATCTTTCACCCTCTTAAGAGCTTTTATGCAGTGTGACAGGAGTTTAATACCTCAGTACTGCCCACAGTTGTGGATGCCCCTTTGTTCTTATAAATTTGCATTAGAATGTTTATTCTCCAGTCATCTGGGATGTACCTTTCTCTCCATACTACTGTGAGTTCCCACAGGAGCCATTTCTCCCCTATCTTACCCAGCAATTGTATCATATTTGCTGTGACCTCATCTGAGCCTGCTCCTTTCCCCACCATAATTTTCCTTAGTACTGTTCTAACTTCTTCTAGGATGGGTTTATCTTCTCTCTTCGTAGGCTGTGTCTGGGGCAGTACAGTTTCTGCAGGGTTTTCTTCATTCAGAAGCTGCTGGAAGTATTCCTTCCATCTGCCTTTGATGTCTTGTGGACTGTTGAGCAGGTTGTTATTCCTTCCATCTGCCTTTGATGTCCTGTGGACTGGTGAGCAGGTTGTTGCTCCTTCCATCTGCCTTTGATGTCCTGTGGACTGGTGAGCAGGTTGTTACTCCTTCCATCTGCCTTTGATGTCCTGGGGACTGGTGAGTAGGTTGTTGCTCCTTCCATCTGCCTTTGATGTCCTGGGGACTGGTGAGCAGGTTGTTGCTCCTTCCCTCTGCCTTTGATGTCCTGTGGACTGGTGAGCAGGCTGTTACTCCTTCCATCTACTTTTGATGTGCTGTGGACTGGTGAGCAGGTTGTTGCTCCTTCCATCTGACTTTGATGTCCTGTGGACTGGTGAGCAGGTTGTTGCTCCTTCCATCTGCCTTTGATGTCATGTGGACTGGTGAGCAGGTAGTTGTGCCTTCCATCTGCCTTTGATGCCCTATGGACTGGTGAGCAGACTGTTGCTCCTTCCATCTGCTTTTGATGCCCTGTGGACTGGTGGGTAGGTCGTTGCTCTTTCCATCTGCCTTTGATGTCCTGTGGACTGGTGAGCAGGTTGTTGCCCCTTCCATCTGACTTTGATGTCTGTGGACTGGTGAGCAGGTTGTTGCTCCTTCCATCTGACTTTGATGTCTGTGGACTGGTGAGCAGGTTGTTGCTCCTTCCATCTGACTTTGATGTCTGTGGACTGGTGAGCAGGTTGTTGCTCCTTACATCTGCTTTTGATGTCCTGTGGACTGGTGAGCAGGTTGTTGCTCCTTCCATCTGACTTTGATGTCCTGTGGACTGGTGAGCAGGTTGTTGTTCCTTCCATCTGCCTTTGATGTCATGTGGATTGGTGAGCAGGTTGTTGATTCTTCCATCTGCCTTTGATGTCCTGTGGACTGGTGAGCAGGTAGTTGTGCCTTCCATCTGCCTTTGATGCCCTATGGACTGGTGAGCAGGTTGTTGCTCCTTCCATCTGACTTTGATGTCTGTGGACTGGTGAGCAGGTTGTTGCTCCTTACATCTGCCTTTGATGTCCTGTGGACTGGTGTGCAGGTTGTTGCTCCTTCCATCTGACTTTGATGTCTGTGGACTGGTGAGCAGGTTGTTGCTCCTTCCATCTGACTTTGATGTCTGTGGACTGGTGAGCAGGTTGTTGCTCCTTCCATCTGACTTTGATGTCTGTGGACTGGTGAGCAGGTTGTTGCTCCTTCCATCTGACTTTGATGTCTGTGGACTGGTGAGCAGGTTGTTGCTCCTTTCATCTGCCTTTGATGTCTGTGAACTGGTGAGCAGGTTGTTGCTCCTTCCATCTGACTTTGATGTCTGTGGACTGGTGAGCAGGTTGTTGCTCACATCCCTTATGAATGGGGTCTGATTATCTTCTTTATCTTTTTGTCTTTGCCTCATAACCTGGTAAAGTTTCTTTGTGCTATCTGCCATATCACTTTCTAGAAGCTGGTTGAGTGCCTGTGCTGCCTTATTCTTTGCTATTGCAACTATTTTTTAGCCTCTTTGTTAGCCAACCAGTATTCCTTCTTAGCCTGGTCCATCAAAAGACTTGCTCTTAGTGTAAGTGACTTACATTGGCATAAGGCCTATCTATAAACAGGCTTACTACAGGTACCAGACTCCAAAACACCGGATCTCAGTGTAAGTGGTCACTTACACTGAGAGCAAGTCTTTTGGAATTGTGGTCATTATGTATCTGAATCATATTATCGGTAAAATAATAATCTTTTATAGGAAAAAGTAATATTTCCTCTTCTTTTTATAAATTATAGCAAAATACACATATCTTGCATGCTGTCAGAGGCATGCCTGTATTTGAGATTCTGTTTCCCTCAAAAGATATTACACTATGCAAAACAAAAAGAAAGTAGAATTATCAGGTGGTCATGTCCTGAAAATTTTATAATATCTTAACACAGTAGAGAGATATTATCATTGGAAATTAGGGTGACATTTTGCCCAGAATTGCATTTGTAAACTAACAGACTGCAACTTTTAGAAAACATTATTTGTCAGGTTTCTTCAGAGTAAAATAACAAATCTATCAAAACAAATATATACTGTTGGCATGATTTTAGACATAAAATGAGTTTTTGCTTCTGTATAAAAATGATTTATCCATTCTGTTTATGATTAGGCAAAAAATGACATTTAGGTCAATTTTGTTATTAATATTCAAGATACAGCTGTTCCTTTCTTTGAGGCTAAGATGCCAGTCCAATGACATTTTATATTATGCCAGTAATATTCCCTGAAAATGTCATGAATGATTGTTAAACCATTTTGGAGATATAGGGTTTTAAATTCAAAGAACAAAAATAGGGGAAATGAGACAATATTCTATAGATTGATTGGATGAACAGTCTGCTCTACTTCCCTTAAAGCAGTTCATAGATTCATGAGTTCATAGGTTGGTACTAGGCTATCGGCCCTAGGGCCTATACAAGCCTAGCCATAACAATTCCCTGGCTATTTCTTCCCACAGTATTTACTTCCCTGGACCCCTATCTAGCAGGGTGAGTGATGTGATCCCAGGGGTGAATTTCCTAGCTCCCATCCAATCATCAAGGTTCCTTTTGAAGAGGGCCAAAGTGGCACTCTGCTTGACATGTATGGGCAGTCTATTCCAGAGTCTGGAGAGTCTCTGGGTCAGGAATCTATCCCTTCAGCATGTTTTGTTCATTGTGATGACAACATTTAGATCCCTGGAGTGTGTGTCTCTGAGGGATTGGGATTTCTTTAAGTGTAGCATGTCCAACAGCTCTGGGTTTGACATGGCCTTGTATGTTAAGCAGAGATCTCCTCTGAGTAGACGATATGCGATAGAGTATAGGTGGAGTTTTTTTAGATGATCAGCATAGGGCATCTGCTTTCGGCCTGTGATTCTTTTAGTGAGGTATTTCTGCGGCCTTTCCAGTGTGGTGGCAATTCGGTTAGCACTGATGCTTTACAGTCTTGGTTCTCCAGTTCAGTTCTCAACTGGGGAGCCTTCTGTTAACAGCTTGAAAATCTTCCCTTAGCAACATGCTATAGGTAAATTGATTACTTCTTCCAGTTCTCTAGAGTGTGTGTGTGTGTGTGTGTGTGTGTGTGTGTGTGTGTGTGTGTGTGTGTGTGTGTGTGTGTGTGTACATCCTGTGATAAAATTATTGATTATATAACTCCTGCCCTTTCTATCAATCAAGGTCCACAGCTGATGCTCAATGACTGTCAAGTAGCAAAAAAGATGGAACATGCATCCAAAATAGTGTTATTCATCCTAACAATCATTTATACCCATATCCTTGGCATCATCTCATTTTTGTAGAAATAGCCACCACTGTGTGTATAAATGGCTACTCTAACGCAAGCATGTAGCAAGACAGGGGCTTCTCCATGTTGACATATAGAGTAGACACTACAGTGATTGCCCAAACCCAAATTGTGCAAGCTGCGAAACAATCACTTATCCTTGACCAAACAGAGCCGCAAACCACTATTGTGTAGAGCAAGTAACTATTCCATAACAAGCTCCCTTGTCACTTGACTCCAGTATCTTTGAAAGAATAATGCAGTTATTGTTTTTCTTGGATCACAGCAGCAGAATCGTCATCAGTACTTTTATAAATGTCATTAAGTGGATCTGTGTTAATGATATTGTTTCTACAGCTGCATTTTTAATTACCAAAAGTTTGTCATGAGTCTAGAACATAAGATGTTTAAACGCAAGCTTACATTGTATTTCCTTATTACTCTCTACAGTTGAAGTACTTATGGGACTGAAAACTCATAATGTGAATTTAGTTATGTCTGTGACTGTGTGTGTGTGTGTGTGTGTGTGTGTGTGTGCGTGTGTGTGTGTGCATGTGTGCGTGTGTGCATGCGTGCTTGTGTGCCTGTGCGCGTGTCTGCGTGTGTGTGTGCACGCGTGTGTGTGTCTCTGTCTTCTTTTAACTGAATTAAAAAAACAGTATTTATTGCTCCCAGCATGCTTAGACATGTCAAAGGAGAAGCACGGACTATGTGGCTTTGGTCAATTTCTGCCTGTAGTCCTGACAGCAAACTGAATACTTTTTATAGTGAATTTGGAAATAGCCAAGCTATGTCCACTGCATTTAAATTCACTAAATATAGTGTATAGTAGGCTATTATGACTATGGCCAGAAAAATACTGAAAGCACAGAATCTATGCTGCACAAAAATTACAATTGTTATTCACTAATGTATAAAGTATTGCAATGAACAAGAACCACACAGAAGCCAGTGTTTAAGTTGAATTTCAATCCCTCCCCTCCCCTTTCCTGCAATTATCCAGGTTCTTAACACACAGGCTATCTGTATGAATGGTATACTCAATGGCCATGCATTCAAGTGAATGCCTGAGACTCAGTCACACTTGCAACTGGGTGAAGAAATGTTTAGCTTTATTTATAATTTTGCTAAGAAATTCCTGTGCAATTATTTTAATGCAATTCTAGTTGACAGTATAAAAAATGCAAATCATGGGAATGCTTCTTTTATCGTAGTATTAAAAAAGAAAATGTAAAAATTGCCTTATTTAAGGTCACTAAATGCCCCTCTGAACATCTGCCTCCCCAGCTTTCAGTATTTTCCAGCACCTCTGGCAGCACTTTCCCATATTTATGATTACCAGATCTAGGATATGTGCACCCCTAGTGGCAGTGCAAACTAGTTGCCACAGTGTATTTGAATTCACACAGTTAAGAAATATTTAGCTGTTAGTGTTTGTATATGCCTCACAATTAATGCAGCAGTAGTTAAAATCACCTATGAGTATGGTATTGGGCTGGATGGTGAGTGATTCTATTAACTTCCGGTATGATGTATGGGCTTCCTGGTTCATGGTGGGGGACCTGTTGCTAGCATGAAAATGGCAATGGATTTTTCCCATGGTTAGTTGGACATGGAGTAGCTCAAGCGTATCATATTGTTTGACCAGCCTTGAGGTGTGCTTATCCTTTATGTGGATAGCTACACCTCCACCTTTTGCTCTTTCATGTTCAGTGGGTGGTTGGAACTTATGAAAGGAATTGCAGCCATGTAGCGCCAGAGTGCTTTTTGAACCATGTTTTAGTAACTGCACAGACCATCAGATTTCTCCAGGGTGAGGAGTGCTTTCAGGCAGTGCAGTTTCTTGTTCAGACTCATACCACTGAGTAGTAACATCTTTAACTTGTCCTGAGCAGCTTTTGTTATCTTTGAAGGTCTGCCTGTTTGGCAATGCCTAAAAAAGACACTATAGGGGTGAATGATGTTTTGGTCAATATTCAAAAGCTTAGAAGTGACAGGAAAAGACCATCCCTGGCAAAACAGTGTGTTCCCTTAACCATGTCCTCCCAGGTTGAAAAGTACTGGACCCTGTTTGGAATGACACCAGTTTCTAAGTCAATTGCTAAAGTTGAACATTTTCTGCTGATATTGTGACATCATCCTTGGAGATGGTAGAAATGTTCCTCAGTGCTAGGCTCATACCTTCCTTTGACACATATTTTGAGAGCTCAATCAAATAAGTCTTCATATAGTCCAAGGAGGAACATCTCAGGTCATTCACACCTACACTATGATGGAGTTATACTGGTGCTTAGGAGTAGGTGACCTGAGTGCTTTCATAATCTAGTGAATCCCGTCCCCTGACAGGCAACTAACTGTAATTTTCCCCTTATCCAGCCTGCAATGAGAACAGTATCACTGCAATAAAGAGGATTTTATTTAAAAATAATTATGTCTGAGATTTAGTCTTCAAAAAGATCTTTACCAGAAGTTGAGAACCATACTTTGGATTTAAAATTTTACAGGCCACAATCTAGATCACCATCTCAAGAGGCGAAGCATGTCTTTCCCTTTTTGTCTTGGTTACCCACCCTCTGACAACACAGGAACACTACAACTAGGAGGCATCTTAGATAGATTTTGATGGTTCAACCTAGATTCCCATTCAAATTTAGGATCCATGCCCTCACCCAGCATAGAGGATCTGGAAAAAATACCATCATGGCCAATGGATCAAACAAGGCTTCTCAGTTTAAAGATCTCCTAACTGCACTGACTCTCATAGTAAATACCAACAGGGAAAATGATATCAATGACCAAGAAGGACACCAGCACACAGACAATGACAGCAACTGTGAAACATTGGAAAGAACCCTTGAGAAAATGAAGAGCCTACAAAAGGAAGAGCTATATCTCAAGAATAGCCTAAACAAAGGAGCAATACCCAGGGGCCTACAATTACAAACAAGCCTAGCTGGAAAAATGTGGAAGATGCTTTAATAACAGAGTGGAAAAATACCATGAAAGAAGTGGGGCTCGGATTTATAGACATTTTTCTAACACACAAGAAGGTGCAACAAAACAAAACCTGGACAGAACTAACACAACCTAAACCTGTGATCTAAGCAGCAAAAACAGGCCAAATTCCCGGAAATATATGAAATAGTTCTTTTGAGACAAAAATAAAAGAGAAAATACTTGAGAAATTCCAAACGGACCTTTATGGCAAACAGCACCTGATGAGCAAGAAAGCAAGTGCATACCAAGACACTTCAGAAATACCTTCAGGAAAGACCAAAGAAGTGACCACGACCAAAGAAGTGACCACGACCAAAGAAGTGACCACATCAGGGAAGGAACTTTCACCAACATAGGAAGGTTCCAAGAAAAAACCCAAGACAAGTTCAGGACAACACCAACCACATTTTTTTCCAATCTCTGGATGACACCAGAAATTGACCAGTAACAAACAGAAGTCAACACACTGCAAGCCTCATGCATACAAGAAATACAGAAAAGCCAGCTCAACAGATCAGCACTCACCATCTCAGGCACACCACCAAAGAGAAACAAGTAGCAACAGACACACCACGCACACCATTCCAAGGACAATTAACAACCACAACAGGACAGGTCCTCACAAGGCACCTATCGTCAAAGAGACAAAACCGGTCAAGGAAAAAGGGACATCAATCACCTATGGCACCCCTCAATGGATGCAGCCAACAGACTAGGTACTGGGAAGGCAAACACAATACCATGCAGTATGAAACCACTGCAGTAAAGAACTGAATGGTATAGAATACAAGGTATTTAAAAGATGTCTCACCTTTGTGCCATACCACTGCAGTAAAGAACTGAAAGGCATAGAATACAAGGGTATTTAAAAAAATGTCTCACCTTTGTGCCATACCAAAGCGGCAGCACAATAAGTACAGTGATAGACTTCAAAATTTTTATTCGGAAACTCAATCTCAAGCTCTTCTTCCACAACAAAAAAACACAGAACAACAACAGAATAGCACCCACAGTCAAAATACACAAATGGAAAAAAATGCAGCAACTTCTGCCCCCCCCCCCCCACCATCAGTGCAATTGAATACAAGTGCAAATCAGATATTCAAAAAATCTTCCACAAGCTGCAAAAAAGAAGTTTACAACCTTAGAAAAAAAGAAGCCAAAGCCCTAATGGCTCTCAGCAAGGACAAATCCAGGAGAATAATGAAAGCAGACACAGGAGGAAGTATTCTCATCAATGACAACACCACCTACTGCAACAAATCCTTAGCATGCTGAACAACCCAAACTTGTATGAAAAAACAAATATAGGCAAAATTAAGACAGCCTACAAAGAAATTCTCCTAGAGATCACCAACCTGAATGAAGAAGAACTGAACAACAACCTTCATGACTTCCTCACAGTACTGTACCCAAAACTCCCAAACTTCTTTGGGATCACTAAACTCCACAAGAATATAGAAGACCTACCCTACAGACTTGTGGCCATAAATGAATCCATCTCTATATATCCAGTAGTGCAAATTAAGCCACTTGCAATGATCAATAAATCATTCATCATGGACATCTTCCAAAAGACCAAGCACATCTCCCTGAATCAAAAATCCATACTAGTCACGATCGATGGTGAGGCACTTTATACTCTACTCTTCCTGATTACTGCATCACTGCCATTGTATAGTCCTATAACAAGGAACAGGAAGCATTACCAGGAGAGACAGGGACCATTAGCAGACTCTTGAAACTTATACTCAACAATAATTACTTCCAATTTGAAGGACATTACTTCAGACAAACCATGGGAATTGCAATGTGGGCAGCAATAGTTCCCAGCCTAGTAAACACAGCACTAGGTAAATATTAAGTCCAGCTTCATATGCCCCAACAACAAAAAGAAATCTGAAAGTACATTTTATAGCAACTGTAATAAAGATACTGTGGTTTATAAAGCACAATGTGATCACTGCCAAGCATTTTATGTCGGGAAGACCATCAACAAACTGAAGACCCGGATAGCCCATTACTATGTAGACATCTGACAAGGATGCATGACCGACCCACTGGCCAAATAAGCAAAAGAATCTGGAAGACACAGAACCTTTAAATTCTACTTCAGAGATAGAAATTATCACAATCAACTGGATAGCAACAAAAATGACAAATTAGAGAAGAAGAAACTGGAATGGCAAATAAGACTTATAGCTGGAAATCCCTAAGACTAAACACTTCCTTTTCAGACAACTGCATACTTGATCTAAGGAAACTTGATCACCATGTGTTTTATTAAGGGAACTACCATCTATGGACCTACAAAACAATGCAACTCCCTTTCATGTATTTAAGTTTTATTTGTTTGAAAAAGCTTTGAAAGATATGCCTGACTGTCTTTTAAAAGATGCAGTACTATTTTCTATTGATAATGGCCTGAAAACCACTGAAAGGTAGTGAATTTATAAGATGTAATACTATTTTTTTAAAACAACTCCTTAAAACAGAGCAAATCTTGCATTATAACCATCAACTAAACTTACACAGAAAATTACAGTAATCTATTTTAAGGCAGATCTGAGGAAGACTTAATGAAAGTGACAGAACATGTATAACAGTAAAATAACTATAGTTTAAAATTTTTAAAGTTTTACTGGTAAAAGGGTTATAAATCAAATATAAATTATAATAAAACAATCTTTGATCACATGATCATTTCAGGCACAAATCAGACTAAGTGTAGAAACATGCAAGATCTCTTGTGTTAACATTTGGACTGTAAATGGTTAAATGACTAACTGATATGGACTCGGAGCAGATTAACCCAAAGTCTGTCCCCCATAGATACCTCCAGCCAGCTGGAGAGTACTCCCCAAGAGATGGATATGGCTCTTAAGATGTCCCTTTTTCAGCAAATATAAACCCAACAAAGCAGTGCTCATCTGCCTGTAATGAGAATGATACCACTATGTTAAAAAGGATTTATTTAAACAAACTGCACCTAAGATTTATACTTCCTGAGATGTATGCTTCTAAAATAACTTGACCATGTTGTTAAAGTTTTACAGACGGCATCAAGCCAGAATACAGATCATTAACCCTAAAACATCATCATAATTAAACCCTAGATTACACATTATAAAAAAGTGCATGCTGCACATGGTTTCCATTGCTGTTTTAGCATTTTATTGTGCATGTACAATATGAAGACACACAGACCCCCAAAAAACTAAATCTACTAAGATAAATGTGATCTTATGATAATGTTCAAATTCATAAGGGGATAAATGACCTACATACAGTTCCAATGACCCTTAATGACAAAGGCAACAAAAATGGATCATTTTGTCAGACTAATATAATATATCACTGCCATCTCCACTTTTAACAGATTATCAGTTCACTAAAGCAATATATTAAAACTATTAGCTGTATATATTCTGATTCTCTCTTTAAAGCCATATCCATTTAGCTTTGACTGCTTATGGTCACACTGCAGCCCATGACCATTTCATAGTGGCAAACCTACAACTTTACCTTCTGTCAGAGATTATCACCATTTTGCTTTGGTAGACCTACACTGGTCATTTGGCATTGGTGAGTATAACCTTTCTGAATTGTAGGTCAACTATATATGTGCATGTGTGTGTGTGTACATGTATATATTTATTTAATTTTTATTTAACATTTGTTTACTGGGAAAGTCCAACTGAGACAGAGCCCATTTTCAGTGGAGGCCTGGGGAGAAATTCTCCAGATGCATGTCTTTGGAATGTGGGAGAAACCAAAACACCTGAAGGAAACCCATGTGAATGCAGGGAGGACATGCAGACTTCACACAGAAGGCACACCAGCTGAGAATTGAACTAGAAAACCTCTTGCTGTGAGGTGAAAATGCTAACCACTGCACCACCAAAAAAATATATATATATGTGTGTGGGGGGGGACTCAGCCCACATATCTGTTTTGCAGGGGACAGTCCCCATTCAGAAACACCACTTGTTATTTATTATAAAGTTTGTCATTTAAGAAGTATGTGTGTTTCTTATATAGCTGTATGTCCTGTCGATGACTGGTGCACTTTCAATATATTTAGATTTAACAGCTGCAGTAGCTGTAAAGAACAAGTACTGTTTTTTTCAAGAGCTTTGATTTTGGCAATTATAAAAATGTCTTGTCATTTATTTTATCACTGCATATACAGTAGACTTGGACATGAGACTAACAACAGATGCACTTTTTTTTGAAGAAAGCACTTTCTAGGAGGCATTTCACAGGCACCACAAACAACACTTAGGTTATTTACTGTTGCATGTTTCTGATATGTGTAATGGTAATCCACAATGAGTGACACTATGTCAACAAGCAAATGCAGTCAGCAGATGTTTTTCTCACTGACTACAAAAATGCACAGGTATCTTGTTAAACACATCTACTTAAGGCAAAAGCATAAATGACCTGAAGATACTCATTATGTGTATGTAAGTACTGACACCAATCACATGCATAAGGTGTTGTGCATGTTCTCATATTACTGTAATTCTTGGCAGTAAACGCAAAATGGTCTCATATGCATACAAAATGTGTAAAAGACCATGACTTTATGTGAATAAGTTTAACAGAGGTATATTATCTTGGGGTTACTCAAGTTAGGAGACAAACTACTTTGGAAACTGGCAACTTTTTAAAGCAAGAAAAATAATGGAAATATTTTAAATTAACAAGAAACAGTTCAGAATGGTATATGGTTATTAAATTAACTTTTTATTCATATGATGGTTATAATACTATGTTTTTTGGTCAGTACTGTAAGCTGTCTTTTAGAAAATGGGAAATCATTACATTAGTAAAAATAATTACTGAGTGAGGAATAATTTACTTTTGGGTCTTTCACTGATTGTGCTACTTGTAGAAATGCATTGATTTAATTCATAAGTATTGATGTGCCAAGGATGTTTTGTTGGCTCAACACGAATCTTTACTGGGAGACGTCTGTCTCTCTAATGAGTGAGAATTAACAGTATTATGGTTACAAGAAAGTGTTATGGGCTATGGAAAGGATAGATCTGTTAACAAATTGCTTTCTGTCCTGTTGTGAATGTATTCATAAAGTGCATACATTACTTCAGCACAACTTACTTGGCTGGACTCTGTATGTGTATATAATTACTGGGATCTAACATTTTTCTGAGGATGGCAGGCATTCTTTTATTATTGTGTTGTTTGACTGATGAGTTTCTTTGTGTAGGACTGTGACATAATGTGCAGTAATGATAACAGGACAATGGATCAATGGAAACAGAGGACAATTCAAATCATTTTTTCAGGGTCAGCAATATAAACAGCTAAGTTTCCATTAAGTTATGTATGCGAATTGCAAAGTAGATATTATATGCATGATTCTGCTTTTTACAAAGAATCTGCGGGTTGTGGGGAAATTAGACTATGAATCGCAAGTCATTAGTATGTGCTGGGTTACATTATTTCTCATTTACATCTAATTATGAATTTATTTGCTTATGCTTATTTATGGCCTCTGTGAATAGTGGCCTAGCTACAACTCACTGGCAGACAGAGCAGATACCTATAATTTGTTTGAGCAATGACTATAAGCACCAGCCTTATTCTGTAGTAATGTAAAATGAACCAACAAACTAATCTACCTTTAGAGTGCTTCAGCACATAAGTGTGTGTAAGTTCGGCAGTATCTTGTGACATTTTATAGTTCTTACATTATATAACTTTTATGCTTTTGCAAATAAAGAAATCAGCATTGTGCCATTTACCAATATTTATTTTGGAAAGGTATCAGACACTTCAAATTCCAAATCAGCATCAGATCTCTCTACATCTTGAGCAAGAAATCTGGACAAAAAACATAAATAATTGGAGGACAAAGGCCCAAAAATAGGGAAAAATTTTAAATATTGCTCTTACAAACTTAGAAAGTAGATAGAATAACATGTTTTGCATCAGCATGAATTTTCTAAAGGGTATGAAGTCTGAAACTCAAATGGCTATCATTATTTTCTGACTTAAATTTTCAAAGATTTGCCAATGATTTGCTAGAAAACCACAATTTTTATGAAAAAAGGGCCAAAAATGTGAGGCAAAAATCTGGACATTCTGCAGAAATCTGTACAGTTGAGATGTTTGCAAACACATCAGAAAGGTCTGCAAATACATCACCATCCTTTTTCAAGGTATCTCATATATAAATCATGTCTTTATTTTCATATGCTAGTTTGCTTCCTGGAAATTGTCTTTTCTGCCCACAAGTCATTGTTTAATAGCACATTTAGAATGTATTAGAAAATTGCTGTTTTCATTTCTACCGCCTCAATGCCATATGCTTAATCACGTTTTGCTGACATACCCAATGATGCAATAATCACCTGGGCTGTTAGTTTTTCAGGTTTAGCCATGACCAGTGTGATTTACTCATTAGAGCAAAGGTTGATATTATGAAAATCAGAATGAACCACAGGTATAGTTGCTATGGTGTTAATTATCACAAATATAAAATTGTGCTGTTGTGTAAAAGCTGTTTATTTTAC